>NW_027485660.1:0-32935 GCF_050908995.1 Andrena cerasifolii
GTTCGTTTGTTCGTTTGTTCGTTGGTTCGTTGGTTCGTTTGTTCGTTTGTTCGTTGGTTCGTTTGTTCGTTTGTTCGTTTGTTCGTTTGTTCGTTTGTTCGTTGGTTCGTTGGTTCGTTGGTTCGTTGGTTCGTTGGTTCGTTGGTTCGTTGGTTCGTTTGTTCGTTTGTTCGTTGGTTCGCTGGTTCGTTGTTTCGTTGTTTCGTTGTTTCGTTGTTTCGTTGTTTCGTTGTTTCGTTGTTTCGTTGTTTCGTTGTTTCGTTGTTTCGTTGTTTCGTTGTTTCGTTGTTTCGTTGTTTCGTTGTTTCGTTGTTTCGTTGTTTCGTTGTTTCGTTGTTTCGTTGTTTCGTTGTTTCGTTGTTTCGTTGTTTCGTTGTTTCGTTGTTTCGTTGTTTCGTTGTTTCGTTGTTTCGTTGTTTCGTTGTTTCGTTGTTTCGTTGTTTCGTTGTTTCGTTGTTTCGTTGTTTCGTTGTTTCGTTGTTTCGTTGTTTCGTTGTTTCGTTGTTTCGTTGTTTCGTTGTTTCGTTGTTTCGTTGTTTCGTTGTTTCGTTGTTTCGTTGTTTCGTTGTTTCGTTGTTTCGTTGTTTCGTTGTTTCGTTGTTTCGTTGTTTCGTTGTTTCGTTGTTTCGTTGTTTCGTTGTTTCGTTGTTTCGTTGTTTCGTTGTTTCGTTGCTTCGTTGCTTCGTTGTTTCGTTGTTTCGTTGTTTCGTTGTTTCGTTGGTTCGTTGGTTCGTTGGTTCGTTTGTTCGTTTGTTCGTTTGTTCGTTTGTTCGTTGGTTCGTTGGTTCGTTTGTTCGTTTGTTCGTTTGTTCGTTGGTTCGTTGGTTCGTTGGTTCGTTGGTTCGTTGGTTCGTTGGTTCGTTGGTTCGTTGGTTCGTTGGTTCGTTTGTTCGTTGGTTCGTTGTTTCGTTGTTTCGTTGTTTCGTTGTTTCGTTGTTTCGTTGTTTCGTTGTTTCGTTGTTTCGTTGTTTCGTTGTTTCGTTGTTTCGTTGTTTCGTTGTTTCGTTGTTTCGTTGTTTCGTTGTTTCGTTGTTTCGTTGTTTCGTTGTTTCGTTGTTTCGTTGTTTCGTTGTTTCGTTGTTTCGTTGTTTCGTTGTTTCGTTGTTTCGTTGTTTCGTTGTTTCGTTGTTTCGTTGTTTCTTTGTTTCGTTGTTTCGTTGTTTCGTTGTTTCGTTGTTTCGTTGTTTCGTTGTTTCGTTGTTTCGTTGTTTCGTTGTTTCGTTGTTTCGTTGTTTCGTTGTTTCGTTGTTTCGTTGTTTCGTTGTTTCGTTGTTTCGTTGGTTCTTTTCTTTCTTTGTCACTTTGTTCGTTTGTTCGTTTGTTCGTTGGTTCGATGGTTCGTTGGTTCGTTGGTTCGTTGGTTCGTTGTTTCGTTGTTTCGTTGTTTCGTTGTTTCGTTGTTTCGTTGTTTCGTTGTTTCGTTGTTTCGTTGTTTCGTTGTTTCGTTGTTTCGTTGGTTCGTTGGTTCGTTGGTTCGTTGGTTCGTTGGTTCGATGGTTCGTTGGTTCGTTGGTTCGTTGGTTCGTTGGTTCGTTGGTTCGTTGGTTCGTTGGTTCGTTGGTTCGTTGGTTCGTTGGTTCGTTGGTTCGTTGGTTCGTTGGTTCGTTGGTTCGTTGGTTCGTTGGTTCGTTGGTTCGTTGGTTCGTTGGTTCGTTGGTTCGTTGGTTCGTTGGTTCGTTGGTTCGTTGGTTCGTTGGTTCGTTGGTTCGTTGGTTCGTTGGTTCGTTGGTTCGTTGGTTCGTTGGTTCGTTGGTTCGTTGGTTCGTTGGTTCGTTGGTTCGTTGGTTCGTTGGTTCGTTGGTTCGTTGGTTCGTTGGTTCGTTGGTTCGTTGGTTCGTTGGTTCGTTTGTTCGTTTGTTCGTTGGTTCGTTTGTTCGTTTGTTCGTTTGTTCCTTTGTTCCTTTGTTCCTTTGTTCCTTTGTTCCTTTGTTCCTTTGTTCCTTTGTTCCTTTGTTCCTTTGTTCCTTTGTTCCTTTGTTCCTTTGTTCCTTTGTTCCTTTGTTCCTTTGTTCCTTTGTTCCTTTGTTCCTTTGTTCCTTTGTTCCTTTGTTCCTTTGTTCCTTTGTTCCTTTGTTCCTTTGTTCCTTTGTTCCTTTGTTCCTTTGTTCCTTTGTTCCTTTGTTCCTTTGTTCCTTTGTTCCTTTGTTCCTTTGTTCCTTTGTTCCTTTGTTCCTTTGTTCCTTTGTTCCTTTGTTCCTTTGTTCGTTGTTTCGTTGTTTCGTTGTTTCGTTGTTTCGTTGTTTCGTTGTTTCGTTGTTTCGTTGTTTCGTTGCTTCGTTGCTTCGTTGTTTCGTTGTTTCGTTGTTTCGTTGTTTCGTTGTTTCGTTGTTTCGTTGTTTCGTTGTTTCGTTGTTTCGTTGTTTCGTTGTTTCGTTGGTTCGTTGGTTCGTTGGTTCGTTGGTTCGTTGGTTCGTTTGTTCGTTTGTTCGTTTGTTCGTTTGTTCGTTGGTTCGTTTGTTCGTTTGTTCGTTTGTTCGTTTGTTCGTTGGTTCGTTGGTTCGTTGGTTCGTTGGTTCGTTGGTTCGTTGGTTCGTTGGTTCGTTGGTTCGTTTGTTCGTTGGTTCGTTGTTTCGTTGTTTCGTTGTTTCGTTGTTTCGTTGTTTCGTTGTTTCGTTGTTTCGTTGTTTCGTTGTTTCGTTGTTTCGTTGTTTCGTTGTTTCGTTGTTTCGTTGTTTCGTTGTTTCGTTGTTTCGTTGTTTCGTTGTTTCGTTGTTTCGTTGTTTCGTTGTTTCGTTGTTTCGTTGTTTCGTTGTTTCGTTGTTTCGTTGTTTCGTTGTTTCGTTGGTTCGTTGGTTCGTTGGTTCGTTGTTCGTTGGTTCGTTGGTTCGTTTGTTCGTTTGTTCGTTTGTTCGTTTGTTCGTTTGTTCGTTGGTTCGTTTGTTCGTTTGTTCGTTTGTTCGTTGGTTCGTTGGTTCGTTGGTTCGTTGGTTCGTTGGTTCGTTGGTTCGTTGGTTCGTTGGTTCGTTGGTTCGTTGGTTCGTTTGTTCGTTGGTTCGTTGTTTCGTTGTTTCGTTGTTTCGTTGTTTCGTTGTTTCGTTGTTTCGTTGTTTCGTTGTTTCGTTGTTTCGTTGTTTCGTTGTTTCGTTGTTTCGTTGTTTCGTTGTTTCGTTGTTTCGTTGTTTCGTTGTTTCGTTGTTTCGTTGTTTCGTTGTTTCGTTGTTTCGTTGTTTCGTTGTTTCGTTGTTTCGTTGTTTCGTTGTTTCGTTGTTTCGTTGTTTCGTTGTTTCGTTGTTTCGTTGTTTCGTTGTTTCGTTGTTTCGTTGTTTCGTTGTTTCGTTGTTTCGTTGTTTCGTTGTTTCGTTGTTTCGTTGTTTCGTTGTTTCGTTGTTTCGTTGTTTCGTTGTTTCGTTGTTTCGTTGTTTCGTTGTTTCGTTGATTCGTTGTTTCGTTGTTTCGTTGTTTCGTTGTTTCGTTGTTTCGTTGTTTCGTTGTTTCGTTGTTTCGTTGTTTCGTTGTTTCGTTGTTTCGTTGGTTCGTTGGTTCGTTTGTTCGTTTGTTCGTTTGTTCGTTTGTTCGTTGGTTCGTTTGTTCGTTTGTTCGTTTGTTCGTTTGTTCGTTGGTTCGTTGGTTCGTTGGTTCGTTGGTTCGTTGGTTCGTTGGTTCGTTGGTTCGTTGGTTCGTTGGTTCGTTGGTTCGTTGGTTCGTTGGTTCGTTGGTTCGTTTGTTCGTTGGTTCGTTGTTTCGTTGTTTCGTTGTTTCGTTGTTTCGTTGTTTCGTTGTTTCGTTGTTTCGTTGTTTCGTTGTTTCGTTGTTTCGTTGTTTCGTTGTTTCGTTGTTTCGTTGTTTCGTTGTTTCGTTGTTTCGTTGTTTCGTTGTTTCGTTGTTTCGTTGTTTCGTTGTTTCGTTGTTTCGTTGTTTCGTTGTTTCGTTGTTTCGTTGTTTCGTTGTTTCGTTGTTTCGTTGTTTCGTTGTTTCGTTGTTTCGTTGTTTCGTTGTTTCGTTGTTTCGTTGTTTCGTTGCTTCGTTGTTTCGTTGTTTCGTTGTTTCGTTGTTTCGTTGTTTCGTTGTTTCGTTGTTTCGTTGTTTCGTTGTTTCGTTGTTTCGTTGTTTCGTTGGTTCGTTGGTTCGTTTGTTCGTTTGTTCGTTTGTTCGTTTGTTCGTTGGTTCGTTTGTTCGTTTGTTCGTTTGTTCGTTGGTTCGTTGGTTCGTTGGTTCGTTG
Source organism: Andrena cerasifolii (assembly GCF_050908995.1). Lineage (NCBI taxonomy): Eukaryota > Metazoa > Arthropoda > Insecta > Hymenoptera > Andrenidae > Andrena > Andrena cerasifolii. The sequence continues at coordinate 4,160 of NW_027485660.1, forward strand.
GTTCGTTGGTTCGTTGGTTCGTTGGTTCGTTGGTTCGTTTGTTCGTTGGTTCGTTGTTTCGTTGTTTCGTTGTTTCGTTGTTTCGTTGTTTCGTTGTTTCGTTGTTTCGTTGTTTCGTTGTTTCGTTGTTTCCTTGTTTCGTTGTTTCGTTGTTTCGTTGTTTCGTTGTTTCGTTGTTTCGTTGTTTCGTTGGTTCGTTTGTTCGTTTGTTCGTTTGTTCGTTTGTTCGTTTGTTCGTTGGTTCGTTTGTTCGTTTGTTCGTTTGTTCGTTGGTTCGTTGGTTCGTTGGTTCGTTGGTTCGTTGGTTCGTTGGTTCGTTGGTTCGTTGGTTCGTTTGTTCGTTGGTTCGTTGTTTCGTTGTTTCGTTGTTTCGTTGTTTCGTTGTTTCGTTGTTTCGTTGTTTCGTTGTTTCGTTGTTTCGTTGTTTCGTTGTTTCGTTGTTTCGTTGTTTCGTTGTTTCGTTGTTTCGTTGTTTCGTTGTTTCGTTGTTTCGTTGTTTCGTTGTTTCGTTGTTTCGTTGTTTCGTTGTTTCGTTGTTTCGTTGTTTCGTTGTTTCGTTGTTTCGTTGTTTCGTTGGTTCTTTTCTTTCTTTGTCACTTTGTTCGTTTGTTCGTTTGTTCGTTGGTTCGATGGTTCGTTGGTTCGTTGGTTCGTTGGTTCGTTGGTTCGTTGGTTCGTTTGTTCGTTTGTTCGTTTGTTTGTTTGTTCGTTTGTTCGTTTCTTCGTTTCTTCGTTTCTTCGTTTGTTCGTTTCTTCGTTGGTTCGTTGGTTCGTTGGTTCGTTGGATCGTTTGTTCGTTGGTTCGAAGGTTCGTTGTTTCGTTTGTTCGTTTGTTCGTTTGTTCGTTGGTTCGTTTGTTCGTTTGTTCGTTTGTTCGTTTGTTCGTTTGGTCGTTGGTTCGTTGGTTCGTTGGTTCGTTGGTTCGTTGGTTCGTTGGTTCGTTGGTTCGTTGGTTCGTTGGTTCGTTGGTTCGTTGGTTCGTTGGTTCGTTGGTTCGTTGGTTCGTTGGTTCGTTGGTTCGTTGGTTCGTTGGTTCGTTGGTTCGTTGGTTCGTTGGTTCGTTGGTTCGTTGGTTCGTTGGTTCGTTGGTTCGTTGGTTCGTTGGTTCGTTGGTTCGTTGGTTCGTTGGTTCGTTGGTTCGTTGGTTCGTTGGTTCGTTGGTTCGTTGGTTCGTTGGTTCGTTGGTTCGTTGGTTCGTTGGTTCGTTGGTTCGTTGGTTCGTTGGTTCGTTGGTTCGTTGGTTCGTTGGTTCGTTGGTTCGTTGGTTCGTTGGTTCGTTGGTTCGTTGGTTCGTTGGTTCGTTGGTTCGTTGGTTCGTTGGTTCGTTGGTTCGTTGGTTCGTTGGTTCGTTGGTTCCTTTGTTCCTTTGTTCCTTTGTTCCTTTGTTCCTTTGTTCCTTTGTTCCTTTGTTCCTTTGTTCCTTTGTTCCTTTGTTCCTTTGTTCCTTTGTTCCTTTGTTCCTTTGTTCGTTTGTTCGTTTGTTCGTTGGTTCGTTGGTTCGTTTGTTCGTTTGTTCGTTGGTTCGTTTGTTCGTTTGTTCGTTTGTTCGTTTGTTCGTTTGTTCGTTGGTTCGTTGGTTCGTTGGTTCGTTGGTTCGTTGGTTCGTTGGTTCGTTTGTTCGTTTGTTCGTTGGTTCGCTGGTTCGTTGGTTCGTTTGTTCGTTGGTTCGTTGGTTCGTTGTTTCGTTGTTTCGTTGTTTCGTTGTTTCGTTTGTTCGTTTGTTCGTTTGTTCGTTTGTTCGTTTGTTCGTTTGTTCGTTTGTTCGTTTGTTCGTTTGTTCGTTTGTTCGTTTGTTCGTTTGTTCGTTTGTTCGTTTGTTCGTTTGTTCGTTTGTTCGTTTGTTCGTTTGTTCGTTTGTTCGTTTGTTCGTTTGTTCGTTTGTTCGTTTGTTCGTTTGTTCGTTTGTTCGTTTGTTCGTTTGTTCGTTTGTTCGTTTGTTCATTGGTTCGCTGGTTCGTTGGTTCGTTGGTTCGTTGGTTCGTTTGTTCGTTGTTTCGTTGTTTCGTTGTTTCGTTGTTTCGTTGTTTCGTTGTTTCGTTGTTTCGTTGTTTCGTTGTTTCGTTGTTTCGTTTGTTCGTTTGTTCGTTTGTTCGTTTGTTCGTTTGTTCGTTTGTTCGTTTGTTCGTTTGTTCGTTTGTTCGTTTGTTCGTTTGTTCGTTTGTTCGTTTGTTCGCTGGTTCGTTGGTTCGTTGGTTCGTTGGTTCGTTGGTTCGTTGGTTCGTTGGTTCGTTGGTTCGTTGGTTCGTTGGTTCGTTGGTTCGTTGGTTCGTTGGTTCGTTGGTTCGTTGGTTCGTTGGTTCGTTGGTTCGTTGGTTCGTTGGTTCGTTGGTTCGTTGGTTCGTTGGTTCGTTGGTTCGTTGGTTCGTTGGTTCGTTGGTTCGTTGGTTCGTTGGTTCGTTGGTTCGTTGGTTCGTTGGTTCGTTGGTTCGTTGGTTCGTTGGTTCGTTGGTTCGTTGGTTCGTTGGTTCGTTGGTTCGTTGGTTCGTTGGTTCGTTGGTTCGTTGGTTCGTTTGTTCGTTTGTTCGTTTGTTCGTTTGTTCGTTTCTTCGTTTCTTCGTTTGTTCGTTTCTTCGTTGGTTCGTTGGTTCGTTGGTTCGTTGGATCGTTTGTTCGTTGGTTCGAAGGTTCGTTGTTTCGTTTGTTCGTTTGTTCGTTTGTTCGTTGGTTCGTTTGTTCGTTTGTTCGTTTGTTCGTTTGTTCGTTTGTTCGTTTGTTCGTTTGTTCGTTTGTTCGTTTGTTCGTTTGTTCGTTTGTTCGTTTGTTCGTTTGTTCGTTTGTTCGTTTGTTCGTTTGTTCGTTTGTTCATTGGTTCGCTGGTTCGTTGGTTCGTTGGTTCGTTGGTTCGTTTGTTCGTTGTTTCGTTGTTTCGTTGTTTCGTTGTTTCGTTGTTTCGTTGTTTCGTTGTTTCGTTGTTTCGTTGTTTCGTTGTTTCGTTGTTTCGTTGTTTCGTTGTTTCGTTTGTTCGTTTGTTCGTTTGTTCGTTTGTTCGTTTGTTCGTTTGTTCGTTTGTTCGTTTGTTCGTTGGTTCGTTGGTTCGTTGGTTCGTTGGTTCGTTGGTTCGTTGGTTCGTTGGTTCGTTGGTTCGTTGGTTCGTTGGTTCGTTGGTTCGTTGGTTCGTTGGTTCGTTGGTTCGTTGGTTCGTTGGTTCGTTGGTTCGTTGGTTCGTTGGTTCGTTGGTTCGTTGGTTCGTTGGTTCGTTGGTTCGTTGTTTCGTTGTTTCGTTGTTTCGTTGTTTCGTTGTTTCGTTGTTTCTTTGTTTCGTTGTTTCGTTGTTTCGTTGTTTCGTTGTTTCGTTGTTTCGTTGTTTCGTTGTTTCGTTGTTTCGTTGTTTCGTTGTTTCGTTGTTTCGTTGTTTCGTTGTTTCGTTGTTTCGTTGTTTCGTTGTTTCGTTGTTTCGTTGTTTCGTTGTTTCGTTGTTTCGTTGTTTCGTTGTTTCGTTGTTTCGTTGTTTCGTTGTTTCGTTGTTTCGTTGTTTCGTTGTTTCGTTGTTTCGTTGTTTCGTTGTTTCGTTGTTTCGTTGTTTCGTTGTTTCGTTGTTTCGTTGTTTCGTTGTTTCGTTGTTTCGTTGTTTCGTTGTTTCGTTGTTTCGTTGTTTCGTTGTTTCGTTGTTTCGTTGTTTCGTTGTTTCGTTGTTTCGTTGTTTCTTTGTTTCGTTGTTTCGTTGTTTCGTTGTTTCGTTGTTTCGTTGTTTCGTTGTTTCGTTGTTTCGTTGTTTCGTTGTTTCGTTGTTTCGTTGTTTCGTTGTTCGTTGTTTCGTTGTTTCGTTGTTTCGTTGTTTCGTTTTTCGTTGTTTCGTTGTTTCGTTGTTTCGTTGTTTCGTTGTTTCGTTGTTTCGTTGTTTCGTTGGTTCTTTTCTTTCTTTGTCACTTTGTTCGTTTGTTCGTTTGTTCGTTGGTTCGATGGTTCGTTGGTTCGTTGGTTCGTTGGTTCGTTGGTTCGTTGGTTCGTTGGTTCGTTTGTTCATTTGTTCGTTTGTTCGTTTGTTCGTTTGTTCGTTTCTTCGTTTCTTCGTTTGTTCGTTTGTTCGTTGGTTCGTTGGTTCGTTGGTTCGTTGGATCGTTTGTTCGTTGGTTCGAAGGTTCGTTGTTTCGTTTGTTCGTTTGTTCGTTTGTTCGTTGGTTCGTTTGTTCGTTTGTTCGTTTGTTCGTTTGTTCGTTTGTTCGTTTGGTCGTTGGTTCGTTGGTTCGTTGGTTCGTTGGTTCGTTGGTTCGTTGGTTCGTTGGTTCGTTGGTTCGTTGGTTCGTTGGTTCGTTGGTTCGTTGGTTCGTTGGTTCGTTGGTGCGTTGGTGCGTTGGTTCGTTGGTTCGTTGGTTCGTTGGTTCGTTGGTTCGTTGGTTCGTTGGTTCGTTGGTTCGTTGGTTCGTTGGTTCGTTGGTTCGTTGGTTCGTTGGTTCGTTGGTTCGTTGGTTCGTTTGTTCCTTTGTTCCTTTGTTCTTTGTTCCTTTGTTCCTTTGTTCCTTTGTTCCTTTGTTCCTTTGTTCCTTTGTTCCTTTGTTCCTTTGTTCCTTTGTTCCTTTGTTCGTTTGTTCGTTTGTTCGTTGGTTCGTTGGTTCGTTTGTTCGTTTGTTCGTTTGTTCGTTGGTTCGTTTGTTCGTTTGTTCGTTTGTTCGTTTGTTCGTTTGTTCGTTTGTTCGTTTGTTCGTTGGTTCGTTGGTTCGTTGTTTCGTTGTTTCGTTGTTTCGTTGTTTCGTTGTTTCGTTGTTTCGTTGTTTCGTTGTTTCGTTGTTTCGTTGTTTCGTTGTTTCGTTGTTTCGTTGTTTCGTTGTTTCGTTGTTTCGTTGTTTCGTTGTTTCGTTGTTTCGTTGTTTCGTTGTTTCGTTGTTTCGTTGTTTCGTTGTTTCGTTGTTTCGTTGTTTCGTTGTTTCGTTGTTTCGTTGTTTCGTTGTTTCGTTGTTTCGTTGTTTCGTTGTTTCGTTGTTTCGTTGTTTCGTTGTTTCGTTGTTTCGTTGTTTCGTTGTTTCGTTGTTTCTTTGTTTCGTTGTTTCGTTGTTTCGTTGTTTCGTTGTTTCGTTGTTTCGTTGTTTCGTTGTTTCGTTGTTTCGTTGTTTCGTTGTTTCGTTGTTTCGTTGTTTCGTTGTTTCGTTGTTTCGTTGTTTCGTTGTTTCGTTTTTCGTTGTTTCGTTGTTTCGTTGTTTCGTTGTTTCGTTGTTTCGTTGTTTCGTTGGTTCTTTTCTTTCTTTGTCACTTTGTTCGTTTGTTCGTTTGTTCGTTGGTTCGATGGTTCGTTGGTTCGTTGGTTCGTTGGTTCGTTGGTTCGTTGGTTCGTTGGTTCGTTTGTTCATTTGTTCGTTTGTTCGTTTGTTCGTTTGTTCGTTTCTTCGTTTCTTCGTTTGTTCGTTTGTTCGTTGGTTCGTTGGTTCGTTGGTTCGTTGGATCGTTTGTTCGTTGGTTCGAAGGTTCGTTGTTTCGTTTGTTCGTTTGTTCGTTTGTTCGTTGGTTCGTTTGTTCGTTTGTTCGTTTGTTCGTTTGTTCGTTTGTTCGTTTGGTCGTTGGTTCGTTGGTTCGTTGGTTCGTTGGTTCGTTGGTTCGTTGGTTCGTTGGTTCGTTGGTTCGTTGGTTCGTTGGTTCGTTGGTTCGTTGGTTCGTTGGTTCGTTGGTGCGTTGGTGCGTTGGTTCGTTGGTTCGTTGGTTCGTTGGTTCGTTGGTTCGTTGGTTCGTTGGTTCGTTGGTTCGTTGGTTCGTTGGTTCGTTGGTTCGTTGGTTCGTTGGTTCGTTGGTTCGTTGGTTCGTTTGTTCCTTTGTTCCTTTGTTCCTTTGTTCCTTTGTTCCTTTGTTCCTTTGTTCCTTTGTTCCTTTGTTCCTTTGTTCCTTTGTTCCTTTGTTCCTTTGTTCCTTTGTTCGTTTGTTCGTTTGTTCGTTGGTTCGTTGGTTCGTTTGTTCGTTTGTTCGTTTGTTCGTTGGTTCGTTTGTTCGTTTGTTCGTTTGTTCGTTTGTTCGTTTGTTCGTTTGTTCGTTTGTTCGTTGGTTCGTTGGTTCGTTGGTTCGTTGGTTCGTTGGTTCGTTGGTTCGTTGGTTCGTTTGTTCGTTTGTTCGTTGGTTCGCTGGTTCGTTGGTTCGTTGGTTCGTTGGTTCGTTGGTTCGGTGTTTCGTTGTTTCGTTGTTTCGTTGTTTCGTTGTTTCGTTTGTTCGTTTGTTCGTTTGTTCGTTTGTTCGTTTGTTCGTTTGTTCGTTTGTTCGTTTGTTCGTTTGTTCGTTTGTTCGTTTGTTCGTTTGTTCGTTTGTTCGTTTGTTCGTTTGTTCGTTTGTTCGTTTGTTCGTTTGTTCGTTTGTTCGTTTGTTCGTTTGTTCGTTTGTTCGTTTGTTCATTGGTTCGCTGGTTCGCTGGTTCGTTGGTTCGTTGGTTCGTTTGTCGTTGTTTCGTTGTTTCGTTGTTTCGTTGTTTCGTTGTTTCGTTGTTTCGTTGTTTCGTTGTTTCGTTGTTTCGTTGTTTCGTTGTTTCGTTGTTTCGTTGTTTCGTTGTTTCGTTGTTTCGTTGTTTCGTTGGTTCGTTGGTTCGTTGGTTCGTTGGTTCGTTGGTTCGTTGGTTCGTTGGTTCGTTGTTTCGTTGTTTCGTTGTTTCGTTGTTTCGTTGTTTCGTTGTTTCGTTGTTTCGTTGTTTCGTTGTTTCGTTGTTTCGTTGCTTCGTTGCTTCGTTGTTTCGTTGTTTCGTTGTTTCGTTGTTTCGTTGTTTCGTTGTTTCGTTGGTTCGTTGGTTCGTTTGTTCGTTTGTTCGTTTGTTCGTTTGTTCGTTGGTTCGTTTGTTCGTTTGTTCGTTTGTTCGTTGGTTCGTTGGTTCGTTGGTTCGTTGGTTCGTTGGTTCGTTGGTTCGTTGGTTCGTTGGTTCGTTGGTTCGTTGGTTCGTTGGTTCGTTGGTTCGTTTGTTCGTTGGTTCGTTGTTTCGTTGTTTCGTTGTTTCGTTGTTTCGTTGTTTCGTTGTTTCGTTGTTTCGTTGTTTCGTTGTTTCGTTGTTTCGTTGTTTCGTTGTTTCGTTGTTTCGTTGTTTCGTTGTTTCGTTGTTTCGTTGTTTCGTTGTTTCGTTGTTTCGTTGTTTCGTTGTTTCGTTGTTTCGTTGTTTCGTTGTTTCGTTGTTTCGTTGTTTCGTTGTTTCGTTGTTTCTTTGTTTCGTTGTTTCGTTGTTTCTTTGTTTCGTTGTTTCGTTGTTTCGTTGTTTCGTTGTTTCGTTGTTTCGTTGTTTCGTTGTTTCGTTGTTTCGTTGTTTCGTTGTTTCGTTGTTTCGTTGTTTCGTTGTTTCGTTGTTTCGTTGTTTCGTTGTTTCGTTGTTTCGTTGTTTCGTTGTTTCGTTGTTTCGTTGTTTCGTTGTTTCGTTGGTTCTTTTCTTTCTTTGTCACTTTGTTCGTTTGTTCGTTTGTTCGTTGGTTCGATGGTTCGTTGGTTCGTTGGTTCGTTGGTTCGTTGGTTCGTTGGTTCGTTGGTTCGTTTGTTCATTTGTTCGTTTGTTCGTTTGTTCGTTTCTTCGTTTCTTCGTTTGTTCGTTTCTTCGTTGGTTCGTTGGTTCGTTGGTTCGTTGGATCGTTTGTTCGTTGGTTCGAAGGTTCGTTGTTTCGTTTGTTCGTTTGTTCGTTTGTTCGTTGGTTCGTTTGTTCGTTTGTTCGTTTGTTCGTTTGTTCGTTTGGTCGTTGGTTCGTTGGTTCGTTGGTTCGTTGGTTCGTTGGTTCGTTGGTTCGTTGGTTCGTTGGTTCGTTGGTTCGTTGGTTCGTTGGTTCGTTGGTTCGTTGCGTCGTTGGTTCGTTGGTTCGTTGGTTCGTTGGTTCGTTGGTTCGTTGGTTCGTTGGTTCGTTGGTTCGTTGGTTCGTTGGTTCGTTGGTTCGTTGGTTCGTTGGTTCGTTGGTTCGTTGGTTCGTTGGTTCGTTGGTTCGTTGGTTCGTTGGTTCGTTGGTTCGTTGGTTCGTTGGTTCGTTGGTTCGTTGGTTCGTTGGTTCGTTGGTTCGTTGGTTCGTTGGTTCGTTGGTTCGTTGGTTCGTTGGTTCGTTGGTTCGTTGGTTCGTTGGTTCGTTGGTTCGTTGGTTCGTTGGTTCGTTGGTTCGTTGGTTCGTTGGTTCGTTGGTTCGTTGGTTCGTTGGTTCGTTGGTTCGTTGGTTCGTTGGTTCGTTGGTTCGTTGGTTCGTTGGTTCGTTGGTTCGTTGGTTCGTTGGTTCGTTGGTTCGTTGGTTCGTTGGTTCGTTGGTTCGTTGGTTCGTTGGTTCGTTTGTTCCTTTGTTCCTTTGTTCCTTTGTTCCTTTGTTCCTTTGTTCCTTTGTTCCTTTGTTCCTTTGTTCCTTTGTTCCTTTGTTCCTTTGTTCCTTTGTTCCTTTGTTCCTTTGTTCCTTTGTTCGTTTGTTCGTTTGTTCGTTTGTTCGTTGGTTCGTTGGTTCGTTGGTTCGTTGGTTCGTTTGTTCGTTTGTTCGTTGGTTCGTTTGTTCGTTTGTTCGTTTGTTCGTTTGTTCGTTTGTTCATTGGTTCGCTGCTTCGTTGGTTCGTTGGTTCGTTGGTTCGTTTGTTCGTTGTTTCGTTGTTTCGTTGTTTCGTTGTTTCGTTGTTTCGTTGTTTCGTTGTTTCGTTGTTTCGTTGTTTCGTTGTTTCGTTGTTTCGTTGTTTCGTTGTTTCGTTGTTTCGTTGTTTCGTTGTTTCGTTGTTTCGTTGTTTCGTTGTTTCGTTGTTTCGTTGTTTCGTTGTTTCGTTGTTTCGTTGTTTCGTTGTTTCGTTGTTTCGTTGTTTCGTTGTTTCGTTGTTTCGTTGTTTCGTTGTTTCGTTGGTTCGTTGTTTCGTTGGTTCGTTGGTTCGTTGGTTCGTTGGTTCGTTGGTTCGTTGTTTCGTTGTTTCGTTGTTTCGTTGTTTCGTTGTTTCGTTGTTTCGTTGTTTCGTTGTTTCGTTGTTTCGTTGTTTCGTTGTTTCGTTGTTTCGTTGTTTCGTTGTTTCGTTGTTTCGTTGTTTCGTTGTTTCGTTGTTTCGTTGTTTCGTTGTTTCGTTGTTTCGTTGTTTCGTTGTTTCGTTGTTTCGTTGTTTCGTTGTTTCGTTGTTTCGTTGGTTCGTTGTTTCGTTGGTTCGTTGGTTCGTTGTTTCGTTGTTTCGTCGTTTCGTCGTTTCGTCGTTTCGTTGTTTCGTTGTTTCGTTGTTTCGTTGTTTCGTTGTTTCGTTGTTTCGTTGTTTCGTTGTTTCGTTGTTTCGTTGTTTCGTTGTTTCGTTGTTTCGTTGTTTCGTTGTTTCGTTGTTTCGTTGTTTCGTTGTTTCGTTGTTTCGTTGTTTCGTTGTTTCGTTGTTTCGTTGTTTCGTTGTTTCGTTGTTTCGTTGTTTCGTTGTTTCGTTGTTTCGTTGTTTCGTTGTTTCGTTGTTTCGTTGTTTCGTTGTTTCGTTGGTTCGTTGTTTCGTTGGTTCGTTGGTTCGTTGGTTCGTTGGTTCGTTGGTTCGTTGTTTCGTTGTTTCGTTGTTTCGTTGTTTCGTTGTTTCGTTGTTTCGTTGTTTCGTTGTTTCGTTGTTTCGTTGTTTCGTTGTTTCGTTGTTTCGTTGTTTCGTTGTTTCGTTGTTTCGTTGTTTCGTTGTTTCGTTGTTTCGTTGTTTCGTTGTTTCGTTGTTTCGTTGGTTCGTTGGTTCGTTTGTTCGTTTGTTCGTTTGTTCGTTGGTTCGTTTGTTCGTTTGTTCGTTTGTTCGTTGGTTCGTTGGTTCGTTGGTTCGTTGGTTCGTTGGTTCGTTGGTTCGTTGGTTCGTTGGTTCGTTGGTTCGTTTGTTCGTTGGTTCGTTGTTTCGTTGTTTCGTTGTTTCGTTGTTTCGTTGTTTCGTTGTTTCGTTGTTTCGTTGTTTCGTTGTTTCGTTGTTTCGTTGTTTCGTTGTTTCGTTGTTTCGTTGTTTCGTTGTTTCGTTGTTTCGTTGTTTCGTTGTTTCGTTGTTTCGTTGTTTCGTTGTTTCGTTGTTTCGTTGTTTCGTTGTTTCGTTGTTTCGTTGTTTCGTTGTTTCGTTGTTTCGTTGTTTCGTTGTTTCGTTGTTTCGTTGTTTCGTTGTTTCGTTGTTTCGTTGTTTCGTTGTTTCGTTGTTTCGTTGTTTCGTTGTTTCGTTGTTTCGTTGTTTCGTTGTTTCGTTGTTTCGTTGTTTCGTTGTTTCTTTGTTTCGTTGTTTCGTTGTTTCGTTGTTTCGTTGTTTCGTTGTTTCGTTGTTTCGTTGTTTCGTCGTTTCGTTGTTTCGTTGTTTCGTTGTTTCGTTGTTTCGTTGTTTCGTTGTTTCGTTGTTTCGTTGTTTCGTTGTTTCGTTGTTTCGTTGGTTCTTTTCTTTCTTTGTCACTTTGTTCGTTTGTTCGTTTGTTCGTTGGTTCGATGGTTCGTTGGTTCGTTGGTTCGTTGGTGCGTTTGTTCGTTTGTTCGTTTGTTCGTTGGTTCGTTTGTTCGTTTGTTCGTTTGTTCGTTTGTTCGTTTGTTCGTTGGTTCGTTGGTTCGTTGGTTCGTTGGTTCGTTGGTTCGTTGGTTCGTTTGTTCGTTTGTTCGTTGGTTCGCTGGTTCGTTGGTTCGTTGGTTCGTTGGTTCGTTGGTTCGTTGGTTCGTTGGTTCGTTGGTTCGTTGGTTCGTTGGTTCGTTGGTTCGTTGGTTCGTTGGTTCGTTGGTTCGTTGGTTCGTTGGTTCGTTGGTTCGTTGGTTCGTTGGTTCGTTGGTTCGTTGGTTCGTTGGTTCGTTGGTTCGTTGGTTCGTTGGTTCGTTGGTTCGTTGGTTCGTTGGTTCGTTGGTTCGTTGGTTCGTTGGTTCGTTGTTTCGTTGTTTCGTTGTTTCGTTGTTTCGTTGTTTCGTTGTTTCGTTGTTTCGTTGTTTCGTTGTTTCGTTGTTTCGTTGCTTCGTTGCTTCGTTGCTTCGTTGCTTCGTTGTTTCGTTGTTTCGTTGTTTCGTTGTTTCGTTGGTTCGTTTGTTCGTTTGTTCGTTTGTTCGTTTGTTCGTTGGTTTGTTTGTTCGTTTGTTCGTTGGTTCGTTGGTTCGTTGGTTCGTTGGTTCGTTGGTTCGTTGTTCGTTTGTTCGTTTGTTCGTTGGTTCGTTGTTTCGTTGTTTCGTTGTTTCGTTGTTTCGTTGTTTCGTTGTATCGTTGTTTCGTTGTTTCGTTGTTTCGTTGTTTCGTTGTTTCGTTGTTTCGTTGTTTCGTTGTTTCGTTGTTTCGTTGTTTCGTTGTTTCGTTGTTTCGTTGTTTCGTTGTTTCGTTGTTTCGTTGTTTCGTTGTTTCGTTGTTTCGTTGTTTCGTTGTTTCGTTGTTTCGTTGTTTCGTTGTTTCGTTGTTTCGTTGTTTCGTTGTTTCGTTGTTTCGTTGTTTCGTTGCTTCGTTGCTTCGTTGCTTCGTTGCTTCGTTGTTTCGTTGTTTCGTTGTTTCGTTGTTTCGTTGTTTCGTTGGTTCGTTGGTTCGTTTGTTCGTTTGTTCGTTTGTTCGTTTGTTCGTTTGTTCGTTTGTTCGTTTGTTCGTTTGTTCGTTGGTTCGTTGGTTCGTTGGTTCGTTGGTTCGTTGGTTCGTTGGTTCGTTGGTTCGTTGTTCGTTGGTTCGTTGTTTCGTTGTTTCGTTGTTTCGTTGTTTCGTTGTTTCGTTGTTTCGTTGTTTCGTTGTTTCGTTGTTTCGTTGTTTCGTTGTTTCGTTGTTTCGTTGTTTCGTTGTTTCGTTGTTTCGTTGTTTCGTTGTTTCGTTGTTTCGTTGTTTCGTTGTTTCGTTGTTTCGTTGTTTCGTTGTTTCGTTGTTTCGTTGTTTCGTTGTTTCGTTGTTTCGTTGTTTCGTTGTTTCGTTGTTTCGTTGTTTCGTTGTTTCGTTGTTTCGTTGTTTCGTTGTTTCGTTGTTTCGTTGTTTCGTTGTTTCGTTGTTTCGTTGTTTCGTTGTTTCGTTGTTTCGTTGTTTCGTTGTTTCGTTGTTTCGTTGTTTCGTTGTTTCGTTGTTTCGTTGTTTCGTTGTTTCGTTGTTTCGTTGTTTCGTTGTTTCGTTGTTTCGTTGTTTCGTTGTTTCGTTGTTTCGTTGTTTCGTTGTTTCGTTGTTTCGTTGTTTCGTGTTCGTTGCTTCGTTGCTTCGTTGCTTCGTTGTTTCGTTGTTTCGTTGTTTCGTTGTTTCGTTGTTTCGTTGGTTCGTTGGTTCGTTTGTTCGTTTGTTCGTTTGTTCGTTGGTTCGTTTGTTCGTTTGTTCGTTTGTTCGTTGGTTCGTTGGTTCGTTGGTTCGTTGGTTCGTTGGTTCGTTGGTTCGTTGGTTCGTTGGTTCGTTGGTTCGTTTGTTCGTTGGTTCGTTGTTTCGTTGTTTCGTTGTTTCGTTGTTTCGTTGTTTCGTTGTTTCGTTGTTTCGTTGTTTCGTTGTTTCGTTGTTTCGTTGTTTCGTTGTTTCGTTGTTTCGTTGTTTCGTTGTTTCGTTGTTTCGTTGTTTCGTTGTTTCGTTGTTTCGTTGTTTCGTTGTTTCGTTGTTTCGTTGTTTCGTTGTTTCGTTGTTTCGTTGTTTCGTTGTTTCGTTGTTTCGTTGTTTCGTTGTTTCGTTGTTTCGTTGTTTCGTTGTTTCGTTGTTTCGTTGTTTCGTTGTTTCGTTGTTTCTTTGTTTCGTTGTTTCGTTGTTTCGTTGTTTCGTTGTTTCGTTGTTTCGTTGTTTCGTTGTTTCGTCGTTTCGTTGTTTCGTTGTTTCGTTGTTTCGTTGTTTCGTTGTTTCGTTGTTTCGTTGTTTCGTTGTTTCGTTGTTTCGTTGTTTCGTTGGTTCTTTCTTTCTTTGTCACTTTGTTCGTTTGTTCGTTTGTTCGTTGGTTCGATGGTTCGTTGGTTCGTTGGTTCGTTGGTGCGTTTGTTCGTTTGTTCGTTTGTTCGTTGGTTCGTTTGTTCGTTTGTTCGTTTGTTCGTTTGTTCGTTTGTTCGTTGGTTCGTTGGTTCGTTGGTTCGTTGGTTCGTTGGTTCGTTGGTTCGTTTGTTCGTTTGTTCGTTGGTTCGCTGGTTCGTTGGTTCGTTGGTTCGTTGGTTCGTTGGTTCGTTGGTTCGTTGGTTCGTTGGTTCGTTGGTTCGTTGGTTCGTTGGTTCGTTGGTTCGTTGGTTCGTTGGTTCGTTGGTTCGTTGGTTCGTTGGTTCGTTGGTTCGTTGGTTCGTTGGTTCGTTGGTTCGTTGGTTCGTTGGTTCGTTGGTTCGTTGGTTCGTTGGTTCGTTGGTTCGTTGGTTCGTTGGTTCGTTGGTTCGTTGGTTCGTTGGTTCGTTGGTTCGTTGGTTCGTTGTTTCGTTGTTTCGTTGTTTCGTTGTTTCGTTGTTTCGTTGTTTCGTTGTTTCGTTGTTTCGTTGTTTCGTTGCTTCGTTGCTTCGTTGCTTCGTTGTTTCGTTGTTTCGTTGTTTCGTTGTTTCGTTGGTTCGTTTGTTCGTTTGTTCGTTTGTTCGTTTGTTCGTTGGTTTGTTTGTTCGTTTGTTCGTTGGTTCGTTGGTTCGTTGGTTCGTTGGTTCGTTGGTTCGTTTGTTCGTTTGTTCGTTGGTTCGTTGTTTCGTTGTTTCGTTGTTTCGTTGTTTCGTTGTTTCGTTGTATCGTTGTTTCGTTGTTTCGTTGTTTCGTTGTTTCGTTGTTTCGTTGTTTCGTTGTTTCGTTGTTTCGTTGTTTCGTTGTTTCGTTGTTTCGTTGTTTCGTTGTTTCGTTGTTTCGTTGTTTCGTTGTTTCGTTGTTTCGTTGTTTCGTTGTTTCGTTGTTTCGTTGTTTCGTTGTTTCGTTGTTTCGTTGTTTCGTTGTTTCGTTGTTTCGTTGTTTCGTTGTTTCGTTGTTTCGTTGCTTCGTTGCTTCGTTGCTTCGTTGCTTCGTTGTTTCGTTGTTTCGTTGTTTCGTTGTTTCGTTGTTTCGTTGGTTCGTTGGTTCGTTTGTTCGTTTGTTCGTTTGTTCGTTTGTTCGTTTGTTCGTTTGTTCGTTTGTTCGTTTGTTCGTTGGTTCGTTGGTTCGTTGGTTCGTTGGTTCGTTGGTTCGTTGGTTTGTTGGTTCGTTTGTTCGTTGGTTCGTTGTTTCGTTGTTTCGTTGTTTCGTTGTTTCGTTGTTTCGTTGTTTCGTTGTTTCGTTGTTTCGTTGTTTCGTTGTTTCGTTGTATCGTTGTTTCGTTGTTTCGTTGTTTCGTTGTTTCGTTGTTTCGTTGTTTCGTTGTTTCGTTGTTTCGTTGTTTCGTTGTTTCGTTGTTTCGTTGTTTCGTTGTTTCGTTGTTTCGTTGTTTCGTTGTTTCGTTGTTTCGTTGTTTCGTTGTTTCGTTGTTTCGTTGTTTCGTTGTTTCGTTGTTTCGTTGTTTCGTTGTTTCGTTGTTTCTTTGTTTCGTTGTTTCGTTGTTTCGTTGTTTCGTTGTTTCGTTGTTTCGTTGTTTCGTTGTTTCGTTGTTTCGTTGTTTCGTTGTTTCGTTGTTTCGTTGTTTCGTTGTTTCGTTGTTTCGTTGTTTCGTTGTTTCGTTGTTTCGTTGTTTCGTTGTTTCGTTGTTTCGTTGTTTCGTTGGTTCTTTTCTTTCTTTGTCACTTTGTTCGTTTGTTCGTTTGTTCGTTGGTTCGATGGTTCGTTGGTTCGTTGGTTCGTTGGTTCGTTGGTTCGTTGGTTCGTTTGTTCGTTTGTTCGTTTGTTCGTTTGTTCGTTTCTTCGTTGGTTGTTCGTTGGTTCGTTGGTTCGTTGGTTCGTTGGTTCGTTGGTTCGTTGGTTCGTTGGTTCGTTGGTTCGTTGGTTCGTTGGTTCGTTGGTTCGTTGGTTCGTTGGTTCGTTGTTCGTTGGTTCGTTGGTTCGTTGGTTCGTTGGTTCGTTGGTTCGTTGGTTCGTTGGTTCGTTGGTTCGTTGGTTCGTTGGTTCGTTGGTTCGTTGGTGCGTTGGTTCGTTGGTTCGTTGGTTCGTTGGTTCGTTGGTTCGTTGGTTCGTTGGTTCGTTGGTTCGTTGGTTCGTTGGTTCGTTGGTTCGTTGGTTCGTTGGTTCGTTGGTTCGTTGGTTCGTTGGTTCGTTTGTTCCTTTGTTCCTTTGTTCCTTTGTTCCTTTGTTCCTTTGTTCCTTTGTTCCTTTGTTCCTTTGTTCCTTTGTTCCTTTGTTCCTTTGTTCCTTTGTTCCTTTGTTCGTTTGTTCGTTTGTTCGTTGGTTCGTTTGTTCGTTTGTTCGTTTGTTCGTTGGTTCGTTTGTTCGTTTGTTCGTTTGTTCGTTTGTTCGTTTGTTCGTTGGTTCGTTGGTTCGTTGGTTCTTTGGTTCCTTGGTTCGTTGGTTCGTTGGTTCGTTTGTTCGTTTGTTCGTTGGTTCGCTGGTTCGTTGGTTCGTTTGTTCGTTTGTTCGTTTCTTCGTTTGTTCGTTTGTTCGTTGGTTCGTTGGTTCGTTGGTTCGTTGGTTCGTTGGTTCGTTGGTTCGTTGGTTCGTTGGTTCGTTGGTTCGTTGGTTCGTTGGTTCGTTGGTTCGTTGGTTCGTTGGTTCGTTGGTTCGTTGGTTCGTTGGTTCGTTGGTTCGTTGGTTCGTTGGTTCGTTGGTTCGTTGGTTCGTTGGTGCGTTGGTTCGTTGGTTCGTTGGTTCGTTGGTTCGTTGGTTCGTTGGTTCGTTGGTTCGTTGGTTCGTTGGTTCGTTGGTTCGTTGATTCGTTGGTTCGTTGGTTCGTTGGTTCGTTGGTTCGTTTGTTCCTTTGTTCCTTTGTTCCTTTGTTCCTTTGTTCCTTTGTTCCTTTGTTCCTTTGTTCCTTTGTTCCTTTGTTCCTTTGTTCGTTTGTTCGTTTGTTCGTTGGTTCGTTTGTTCGTTTGTTCGTTTGTTCGTTGGTTCGTTGGTTCGTTGGTGCGTTGGTTCGTTGGTTCGTTGGTTCGTTGGTTCGTTGGTTCGTTGGTTCGTTGGTTCGTTGGTTCGTTGGTTCGTTGGTTCGTTGGTTCGTTGGTTCGTTGGTTCGTTGGTTCGTTGGTTCGTTGGTTCGTTGGTTCGTTGGTTCGTTGGTTCGTTTGTTCCTTTGTTCCTTTGTTCCTTTGTTCCTTTGTTCCTTTGTTCCTTTGTTCCTTTGTTCCTTTGTTCCTTTGTTCCTTTGTTCCTTTGTTCCTTTGTTCCTTTGTTCCTTTGTTCGTTTGTTCGTTGGTTCGTTTGTTCGTTTGTTCGTTTGTTCGTTGGTTCGTTTGTTCGTTTGTTCGTTTGTTCGTTTGTTCGTTTGTTCGTTGGTTCGTTGGTTCGTTGGTTCGTTGGTTCCTTGGTTCGTTGTTTCGTTGTTTCGTTGTTTCGTTGTTTCGTTGTTTCGTTGTTTCGTTGTTTCGTTGTTTCGTTGTTTCGTTGTTTCGTTGTTTCGTTGGTTCGTTGGTTCGTTGGTTCGTTGGTTCGTTGGTTCGTTGGTTCGTTGTTTCGTTGTTTCGTTGTTTCGTTGTTTCGTTGTTTCGTTGTTTCGTTGTTTCGTTGTTTCGTTGTTTCGTTGTTTCGTTGTTTCGTTGTTTCGTTGTTTCGTTGTTTCGTTGTTTCGTTGTTTCGTTGTTTCGTTGTTTCGTTGTTTCGTTGTTTCGTTGTTTCGTTGTTTCGTTGTTTCGTTGTTTCGTTGTTTCGTTGTTTCGTTGTTTCGTTGTTTCGTTGTTTCGTTGTTTCGTTGTTTCGTTGTTTCGTTGTTTCGTTGTTTCGTTGTTTCGTTGTTTCGTTGTTTCGTTGTTTCGTTGTTTCGTTGTTTCGTTGTTTCGTTGTTTCGTTGTTTCGTTGTTTCGTTGTTTCGTTGTTTCGTTGTTTCGTTGTTTCGTTGTTTCGTTGTTTCGTTGTTTCGTTGTTTCGTTGTTTCGTTGTTTCGTTGTTTCGTTGTTTCGTTGTTTCGTTGTTTCGTTGTTTCGTTGTTTCGTTGTTTCGTTGTTTCGTTGTTTCGTTGTTTCGTTGTTTCGTTGTTTCGTTGTTTCGTTGTTTCGTTGTTTCGTTGTTTCGTTGTTTCGTTGTTTCGTTGTTTCGTTGTTTCGTTGTTTCGTTGTTTCGTTGTTTCGTTGTTTCGTTGTTTCGTTGTTTCGTTGTTTCGTTGTTTCGTTGTTTCGTTGTTTCGTTGTTTCGTTGTTTCGTTGTTTCGTTGTTTCGTTGTTTCGTTGTTTCGTTGTTTCGTTGTTTCGTTGCTTCGTTGCTTCGTTGCTTCGTTGTTTCGTTGTTTCGTTGTTTCGTTGTTTCGTTGGTTCGTTGGTTCGTTTGTTCGTTTGTTCGTTTGTTCGTTTGTTCGTTGGTTCGTTTGTTCGTTTGTTCGTTTGTTCGTTGGTTCGTTGGTTCGTTGGTTCGTTGGTTCGTTGGTTCGTTGGTTCGTTGGTTCGTTGGTTCGTTGGTTCGTTTGTTCGTTGTTTCGTTGTTTCGTTGTTTCGTTGTTTCGTTGTTTCGTTGTTTCGTTGTTTCGTTGTTTCGTTGTTTCGTTGTTTCGTTGTTTCGTTGTTTCGTTGTTTCGTTGTTTCGTTGTTTCGTTGTTTCGTTGTTTCGTTGTTTCGTTGTTTCGTTGTTTCGTTGTTTCGTTGTTTCGTTGTTTCGTTGTTTCGTTGTTTCGTTGTTTCGTTGTTTCGTTGTTTCGTTGTTTCGTTGTTTCGTTGTTTCGTTGTTTCGTTGTTTCGTTGTTTCGTTGTTTCGTTGTTTCGTTGTTTCGTTGTTTCGTTGTTTCGTTGTTTCGTTGTTTCGTTGTTTCGTTGTTTCGTTGTTTCGTTGGTTCTTTTCTTTCTTTGTCACTTTGTTCGTTTGTTCGTTTGTTCGTTGGTTCGATGGTTCGTTGGTTCGTTGGTTCGTTGGTTCGTTGGTTCGTTGGTTCGTTGGTTCGTTTGTTCATTTGTTCGTTTGTTCGTTTGTTCGTTTCTTCGTTTCTTCGTTTGTTCGTTTCTTCGTTGGTTCGTTGGTTCGTTGGTTCGTTGGATCGTTTGTTCGTTGGTTCGAAGGTTCGTTGTTTCGTTTGTTCGTTTGTTCGTTTGTTCGTTGGTTCGTTTGTTCGTTTGTTCGTTTGTTCGTTTGTTCGTTTGGTCGTTGGTTCGTTGGTTCGTTGGTTCGTTGGTTCGTTGGTTCGTTGGTTCGTTGGTTCGTTGGTTCGTTGGTTCGTTGGTTCGTTGGTTCGTTGGTTCGTTGGTTCGTTGGTTCGTTGGTTCGTTGGTTCGTTGGTTCGTTGGTTCGTTGGTTCGTTGGTTCGTTGGTTCGTTGGTTCGTTGGTTCGTTGGTTCGTTGGTTCGTTGGTTCGTTGGTTCGTTGGTTCGTTGGTTCGTTGGTTCGTTGGTTCGTTGGTTCGTTGGTTCGTTGGTTCGTTGGTTCGTTGGTTCGTTGGTTCGTTGGTTCGTTGGTTCGTTGGTTCGTTGGTTCGTTGGTTCGTTGGTTCGTTGGTTCGTTGGTTCGTTGGTTCGTTGGTTCGTTGGTTCGTTGGTTCGTTGGTTCGTTGGTTCGTTGGTTCGTTGGTTCGCTGGTTCGTTGGTTCGTTGGTTCGTTGGTTCGTTGTTTCGTTGGTTCGTTGGTTCGTTGGTTCGTTGGTTCGTTGGTTCGTTGGTTCGTTGGTTCGTTGGTTCGTTGGTTCGTTGGTTCGTTGGTTCGTTGGTTCCTTTGTTCCTTTGTTCCTTTGTTCCTTTGTTCCTTTGTTCCTTTGTTCCTTTGTTCCTTTGTTCCTTTGTTCCTTTGTTCCTTTGTTCCTTTGTTCCTTTGTTCCTTTGTTCCTTTGTTCGTTTGTTCGTTGGTTCGTTGGTTCGTTGGTTCGTTTGTTCGTTTGTTCGTTGTTTCGTTGTTTCGTTGTTTCGTTGTTTCGTTGTTTCGTTGTTTCGTTGTTTCGTTGTTTCGTTGTTTCGTTGTTTCGTCGTTTCGTCGTTTCGTCGTTTCGTCGTTTCGTTGTTTCGTCGTTTCGTCGTTTCGTTGTTTCGTTGTTTCGTTGTTTCGTTGTTTCGTTGTTTCGTTGTTTCGTTGTTTCGTTGTTTCGTTGTTTCGTTGTTTCGTTGTTTCGTTGTTTCGTTGTTTCGTTGTTTCGTTGTTTCGTTGTTTCGTTGTTTCGTTGTTTCGTTGTTTCGTTGTTTCGTTGTTTCGTTGTTTCGTTGTTTCGTTGTTTCGTTGTTTCGTTGATTCGTTGTTTCGTTGTTTCGTTGTTTCGTTGTTTCGTTGTTTCGTTGTTTCGTTGTTTCGTTGTTTCGTTGTTTCGTTGTTTCGTTGTTTCGTTGTTTCGTTGCTTCGTTGCTTCGTTGTTTCGTTGTTTCGTTGTTTCGTTGTTTCGTTGGTTCGTTGGTTCGTTTGTTCGTTTGTTCGTTTGTTCGTTTGTTCGTTGGTTCGTTTGTTCGTTTGTTCGTTTGTTCGTTGGTTCGTTGGTTCGTTGGTTCGTTGGTTCGTTGGTTCGTTGGTTCGTTGGTTCGTTGGTTCGTTGGTTCGTTGGTTCGTTGGTTCGTTGGTTCGTTTGTTCGTTGGTTCGTTGTTTCGTTGTTTCGTTGTTTCGTTGTTTCGTTGTTTCGTTGTTTCGTTGTTTCGTTGTTTCGTTGTTTCGTTGTTTCGTTGTTTCGTTGTTTCGTTGTTTCGTTGTTTCGTTGTTTCGTTGTTTCGTTGTTTCGTTGTTTCGTTGTTTCGTTGTTTCGTTGTTTCGTTGTTTCGTTGTTTCGTTGTTTCGTTGTTTCGTTGTTTCTTTGTTTCGTTGTTTCGTTGTTTCGTTGTTTCGTTGTTTCGTTGTTTCGTTGTTTCGTTGTTTCGTTGTTTCGTTGTTTCGTTGTTTCGTTGTTTCGTTGTTTCGTTGTTTCGTTGTTTCGTTGTTTCGTTGGTTCTTTTCTTTCTTTGTCACTTTGTTCGTTTGTTCGTTTGTTCGTTGGTTCGATGGTTCGTTGGTTCGTTGGTTCGTTGGTGCGTTTGTTCGTTTGTTCGTTTGTTCGTTGGTTCGTTTGTTCGTTTGTTCGTTTGTTCGTTTGTTCGTTGGTTCGTTGGTTCGTTGGTTCGTTGGTTCGTTGGTTCGTTGGTTCGTTGGTTCGTTTGTTCGTTTGTTCGTTGGTTCGCTGGTTCGTTGGTTCGTTGGTTCGTTGGTTCGTTGGTTCGTTGTTTCGTTGTTTCGTTGTTTCGTTGTTTCGTTTGTTCGTTTGTTCGTTTGTTCGTTTGTTCGTTTGTTCGTTTGTTCGTTTGTTCGTTTGTTCGTTTGTTCGTTTGTTCGTTTGTTCGTTTGTTCGTTGTTCGTTTGTTCGTTTGTTCATTGGTTCGCTGGTTCGTTGGTTCGTTGGTTCGTTGGTTCGTTTGTTCGTTTGTTCGTTTGTTCGTTTGTTCGTTTGTTCGTTTGTTCGTTTGTTCGTTTGTTCGTTTGTTCGTTTGTTCGTTTGTTCGTTTGTTCGTTTGTTCGTTTGTTCGTTGGTTCGTTTGTTCGTTGGTTCGTTGGTTCGTTGGTTCGTTGGTTCGTTGGTTCGTTGGTTCGTTGGTTCGTTGGTTCGTTGGTTCGTTGGTTCGTTGGTTCGTTGGTTCGTTGGTTCGTTGGTTCGTTGGTTCGTTGGTTCGTTGGTTCGTTGGTTCGTTGGTTCGTTGGTTCGTTGGTTCGTTGGTTCGTTGGTTCGTTGGTTCGTTGGTTCGTTGGTTCGTTGGTTCGTTGGTTCGTTGGTTCGTTGGTTCGTTGGTTCGTTGGTTCGTTGTTTCGTTGTTTCGTTGTTTCGTTGTTTCGTTGTTTCGTTGTTTCGTTGTTTCGTTGTTTCGTTGCTTCGTTGCTTCGTTGCTTCGTTGTTTCGTTGTTTCGTTGTTTCGTTGTTTCGTTGGTTCGTTTGTTCGTTTGTTCGTTTGTTCGTTTGTTCGTTGGTTTGTTTGTTCGTTTGTTCGTTGGTTCGTTGGTTCGTTGGTTCGTTGGTTCGTTGGTTCGTTGGTTCGTTTGTTCGTTGGTTCGTTGTTTCGTTGTTTCGTTGTTTCGTTGTTTCGTTGTTTCGTTGTATCGTTGTTTCGTTGTTTCGTTGTTTCGTTGTTTCGTTGTTTCGTTGTTTCGTTGTTTCGTTGTTTCGTTGTTTCGTTGTTTCGTTGTTTCTTTGTTTCGTTGTTTCGTTGTTTCGTTGTTTCGTTGTTTCGTTGTTTCGTTGTTTCGTTGTTTCGTTGTTTCGTTGTTTCGTTGTTTCGTTGTTTCGTTGTTTCGTTGTTTCGTTGTTTCGTTGTTTCGTTGTTTCGTTGTTTCGTTGTTTCGTTGTTTCGTTGTTTCGTTGTTTCGTTGTTTCGTTGCTTCGTTGCTTCGTTGCTTCGTTGCTTCGTTGTTTCGTTGTTTCGTTGTTTCGTTGTTTCGTTGGTTCTTTTCTTTCTTTGTCACTTTGTTCGTTTGTTCGTTTGTTCGTTGGTTCGTTGGTTCGTTGGTTCGTTGGTTCGTTGGTTCGTTGGTTCGTTGGTTCGTTTGTTCGTTTGTTCGTTGGTTCGTTGGTTCGTTGGTTCGTTGGTTCGTTGGTTCGTTGGTTCGTTTGTTCGTTTGTTCGTTGGTTCGTTGTTTCGTTGTTTCGTTGTTTCGTTGTTTCGTTGTTTCGTTGCTTCGTTGCTTCGTTGCTTCGTTGCTTCGTTGTTTCGTTGTTTCGTTGTTTCGTTGTTTCGTTGTTTCGTTGGTTCGTTGGTTCGTTTGTTCGTTTGTTCGTTTGTTCGTTTGTTCGTTTGTTCGTTTGTTCGTTTGTTCGTTTGTTCGTTGGTTCGTTGGTTCGTTGGTTCGTTGGTTCGTTGGTTCGTTGGTTCGTTGGTTCGTTTGTTCGTTGGTTCGTTGTTTCGTTGTTTCGTTGTTTCGTTGTTTCGTTGTTTCGTTGTTTCGTTGTTTCGTTGTTTCGTTGTTTCGTTGTTTCGTTGTATCGTTGTTTCGTTGTTTCGTTGTTTCGTTGTTTCGTTGTTTCGTTGTTTCGTTGTTTCGTTGTTTCGTTGTTTCGTTGTTTCGTTGTTTCGTTGTTTCGTTGTTTCGTTGTTTCGTTGTTTCGTTGTTTCGTTGTTTCGTTGTTTCGTTGTTTCGTTGTTTCGTTGTTTCGTTGTTTCGTTGTTTCGTTGTTTCGTTGTTTCGTTGTTTCTTTGTTTCGTTGTTTCGTTGTTTCGTTGTTTCGTTGTTTCGTTGTTTCGTTGTTTCGTTGTTTCGTTGTTTCGTTGTTTCGTTGTTTCGTTGTTTCGTTGTTTCGTTGTTTCGTTGTTTCGTTGTTTCGTTGTTTCGTTGTTTCGTTGTTTCGTTGTTTCGTTGTTTCGTTGTTTCGTTGGTTCTTTTCTTTCTTTGTCACTTTGTTCGTTTGTTCGTTTGTTCGTTGGTTCGATGGTTCGTTGGTTCGTTGGTTCGTTGGTTCGTTGGTTCGTTGGTTCGTTTGTTCGTTTGTTCGTTTGTTCGTTTGTTCGTTTCTTCGTTTGTTCGTTGGTTCGTTGGTTCGTTGGT
This sequence comes from Andrena cerasifolii, assembly GCF_050908995.1. Classification (NCBI taxonomy): domain Eukaryota; kingdom Metazoa; phylum Arthropoda; class Insecta; order Hymenoptera; family Andrenidae; genus Andrena; species Andrena cerasifolii. The sequence continues at coordinate 26,313 of NW_027485660.1, forward strand.
TCGTTGGTTCGTTGGTTCGTTGGTTCGTTGGTTCGTTGGTTCGTTGGTTCGTTGGTTCGTTGGTTCGTTGGTTCGTTGGTTCGTTGGTTCGTTGGTTCGTTGGTTCGTTGGTTCGTTGGTTCGTTGGTTCGTTGGTTCGTTGGTTCGTTGGTTCGTTGGTTCGTTGGTTCGTTGGTTCGTTGGTTCGTTGGTTCGTTGGTTCGTTGGTTCGTTGGTTCGTTGGTTCGTTGGTTCGTTGGTTCGTTGGTTCGTTGGTTCGTTGGTTCGTTGGTTCGTTGGTTCGTTGGTTCGTTGGTTCGTTGGTTCGTTGGTTCGTTGGTTCGTTGGTTCGTTTGTTCCTTTGTTCCTTTGTTCCTTTGTTCCTTTGTTCCTTTGTTCCTTTGTTCCTTTGTTCCTTTGTTCCTTTGTTCCTTTGTTCGTTTGTTCGTTTGTTCGTTGGTTCGTTTGTTCGTTTGTTCGTTTGTTCGTTGGTTCGTTTGTTCGTTTGTTCGTTTGTTCGTTTGTTCGTTTGTTCGTTGGTTCGTTGGTTCGTTGGTTCGTTGGTTCGTTGGTTCGTTGGTTCGTTGGTTCGTTTGTTCGTTGGTTCGCTGGTTCGTTGGTTCGTTGGTTCGTTGGTTCGTTGGTTCGTTGGTTCGTTGTTTCGTTGTTTCGTTGTTTCGTTGTTTCGTTTGTTCGTTTGTTCGTTTGTTCGTTTGTTCGTTTGTTCGTTTGTTCGTTTGTTCGTTTGTTCGTTTGTTCGTTTGTTCGTTTGTTCATTGGTTCGCTGGTTCGTTGGTTCGTTGGTTCGTTGGTTCGTTGGTTCGTTTGTTCGTTGTTTCGTTGTTTCGTTGTTTCGTTGTTTCGTTGTTTCGTTGTTTCGTTGTTTCGTTGTTTCGTTGTTTCGTTGTTTCGTTGTTTCGTTGTTTCGTTGTTTCGTTGGTTCGTTTGTTCGTTGGTTCGTTGGTTCGTTGGTTCGTTTGTTCCTTTGTTCCTTTGTTCCTTTGTTCGTTTGTTCGTTTGTTCGTTGGTTCGTTGGTTCGTTGGTTCGTTGGTTCGTTGGTTCGTTGGTTCGTTGGTTCGTTGGTTCGTTGGTTCGTTGGTTCGTTGGTTCGTTGGTTCGTTGGTTCGTTGGTTCGTTGGTTCGTTGGTTCGTTGGTTCGTTGGTTCGTTGGTTCGTTGGTTCGTTGGTTCGTTGGTTCGTTGGTTCGTTGGTTCGTTGGTTCGTTGGTTCGTTGGTTCGTTGGTTCGTTGGTTCGTTGGTTCGTTGGTTCGTTGGTTCGTTGGTTCGTTGGTTCGTTGGTTCGTTGGTTCGTTGGTTCGTTGGTTCGTTGGTTCGTTGGTTCGTTGGTTCGTTGGTTCGTTGGTTCGTTGGTTCGTTGGTTCGTTGGTTCGTTGGTTCGTTGGTTCGTTGGTTCGTTGGTTCGTTGGTTCGTTGGTTCGTTGGTTCGTTGGTTCGTTGGTTCGTTGGTTCGTTGGTTCGTTGGTTCGTTGGTTCGTTGGTTCGTTGGTTCGTTGGTTCGTTGGTTCGTTGGTTCGTTGGTTCGTTGGTTCGTTGGTTCGTTGGTTCGTTGGTTCGTTGGTTCGTTTGTTCGTTTGTTCGTTTGTTCGTTTGTTCGTTGGTTCGCTGGTTCGTTGGTTCGTTGGTTCGTTGGTTCGTTGGTTCGTTGGTTCGTTGTTTCGTTGGTTCGTTGTTTCGTTGTTTCGTTGTTTCGTTGTTTCGTTGTTTCGTTGTTTCGTTGCTTCGTTGCTTCGTTGCTTCGTTGCTTCGTTGCTTCGTTGCTTCGTTGCTTCGTTGCTTCGTTGCTTCGTTGCTTCGTTGCTTCGTTGCTTCGTTGCTTCGTTGCTTCGTTGCTTCGTTGCTTCGTTGCTTCGTTGCTTCGTTGTTTCGTTGTTTCGTTGTTTCGTTGTTTCGTTGTTTCGTTGTTTCGTTGTTTCGTTGTTTCGTTGTTTCGTTGTTTCGTTGTTTCGTTGTTTCGTTGTTTCGTTGTTTCGTTGTTTCGTTGTTTCGTTGTTTCGTTGTTTCGTTGTTTCGTTGTTTCGTTGTTTCGTTGGTTCTTTTCTTTCTTTGTCACTTTGTTCGTTTGTTCGTTTGTTCGTTGGTTCGATGGTTCGTTGGTTCGTTGGTTCGTTGGTTCGTTGGTTCGTTTGTTCGTTTGTTCGTTTGTTCGTTTGTTCGTTTGTTCGTTTGTTCGTTTGTTCGTTTGTTCGTTTGTTCGTTTCTTCGTGTGTTCGTTTGTTCGTTTGTTCGTTGGTTCGTTGGTTCGTTGGTTCGTTGGTTCGTTGTATCGTTTGTTCGTTGGTTCGAAGGTTCGTTGTTTCGTTTGTTCGTTTGTTCGTTTGTTCGTTGGTTCGTTTGTTCGTTTGTTCGTTTGTTCGTTTGTTCGTTTGTTCGTTTGGTCGTTGGTTCGTTGGTTCGTTGGTTCGTTGCTTCGTTGGTTCGTTGGTTCGTTGGTTCGTTGGTTCGTTGGTTCGTTGGTTCGTTGGTTCGTTGGTTCGTTGGTTCGTTGTTTCGTTGTTTCGTTGTTTCGTTGTTTCGTTGTTTCGTTGTTTCGTTGTTTCGTTTGTTCGTTTGTTCGTTTGTTCGTTTGTTCGTTTGTTCGTTTGTTCGTTTGTTCGTTTGTTCGTTTGTTCGTTGGTTCGTTGGTTCGTTGGTTCGTTGGTTCGTTGGTTCGTTGGTTCGTTGGTTCGTTGGTTCGTTGGTTCGTTGGTTCGTTGGTTCGTTTGTTCGTTTGTTCGTTTGTTCGTTTGTTCGTTTGTTCGTTTGTTCGTTTGTTCGTTTGTTCGTTGGTTCGTTTGTTCGTTTGTTCGTTTGTTCGTTTGTTCGTTGGTTCGTTTGTTCGTTTGTTCGTTTGTTCGTTGGTTCGTTGGTTCGTTGGTTCGTTGGTTCGTTGGTTCGTTGGTTCGTTTGTTCGTTTGTTCGTTGGTTCGCTGGTTCGTTGGTTCGTTGGTTCGTTGGTTCGTTGTTTCGTTGTTTCGTTGTTTCGTTGTTTCGTTGTTTCGTTGTTTCGTTTGTTCGTTTGGTTTCGTTTGTTCGTTTGTTCGTTTGTTCGTTTGTTCGTTTGTTCGTTTGTTCGTTTGTTCGTTTGTTCGTTTGTTCGTTTGTTCGTTTGTTCGTTGGTTCGCTGGTTCGTTGGTTCGTTGGTTCGTTTGTTCGTTGTTTCGTTGTTTCGTTGTTTCGTTGTTTCGTTGTTTCGTTGTTTCGTTGTTTCGTTGTTTCGTTGTTTCGTTGTTTCGTTGTTTCGTTGTTTCGTTGTTTCGTTGTTTCGTTGTTTCGTTGTTTCGTTGTTTCGTTGTTTCGTTGTTTCGTTGTTTCGTTGTTTCGTTGTTTCGTTGTTTCGTTGTTTCGTTGTTTCGTTGTTTCGTTGTTTCGTTGTTTCGTTGTTTCGTTGTTTCGTTGTTTCGTTGTTTCGTTGTTTCGTTGTTTCCTTGTTTCGTTGTTTCGTTGTTTCGTTGTTTCGTTGTTTCGTTGTTTCGTTGTTTCGTTGGTTCGTTGGTTCGTTTGTTCGTTGGTTCGCTGGTTCGCTGGTTCGTTGGTTCGTTGGTTCGTTGGTTCGTTGGTTCGTTGGTTCGTTGGATCGTTGGATCGTTGGTTCGTTGGTTCGTTGGTTCGTTGGTTCGTTGGTTCGTTGGTTCGTTGGTTCGTTGGTTCCTTTGTTCCTTTGTTCGTTTGTTCGTTTGTTCGTTTGTTCGTTTGTTCGTTTGTTCGTTTGTTCGTTTGTTCGTTTGTTCGTTTGTTCGTTGGTTCGTTGGTTCGTTGGTTCGTTGGTTCGTTGGTTCGTTGGTTCGTTGGTTCGTTGGTTCGTTGGTTCGTTGGTTCGTTGGTTCGTTGGTTCGTTGGTTCGTTGGTTCGTTGGTTCGTTGGTTCGTTGGTTCGTTGGTTCGTTGGTTCGTTGGTTCGTTGGTTCGTTGGTTCGTTGGTTCGTTGGTTCGTTGGTTCGTTGGTTCGTTGGTTCGTTGGTTCGTTGGTTCGTTGGTTCGTTGGTTCGTTGGTTCGTTGGTTCGTTGGTTCGTTGGTTCGTTGGTTCGTTGGTTCGTTGGTTCGTTGGTTCGTTGGTTCGTTGGTTCGTTGGTTCGTTGGTTCGTTGGTTCGTTGGTTCGTTGGTTCGTTGGTTCGTTGGTTCGTTGGTTCGTTGGTTCGTTGGTTCGTTGGTTCGTTGGTTCGTTGGTTCGTTGGTTCGTTGGTTCGTTGGTTCGTTGGTTCGTTGGTTCGTTGGTTCGTTGGTTCGTTGGTTCGTTGGTTCGTTGGTTCGTTGGTTCGTTGGTTCGTTGGATCGTTGGTTCGTTGGTTCGTTGGTTCGTTGGTTCGTTGGTTCGTTGGTTCGTTGGTTCGTTGGTTCGTTGGTTCGTTGGTTCGTTGGTTCGTTGGTTCGTTGGTTCGTTGGTTCGTTGGTTCGTTGGTTCGTTGGTTCGTTGGTTCGTTGGTTCGTTGGTTCGTTGGTTCGTTGGTTCGTTGTTTCGTTTGTTCGTTGGTTCGTTGGTTCGTTGGTTCGTTTGTTCGTTTGTTCGTTGGTTCGCTGGTTCGTTGGTTCGTTGGTTCGTTGGTTCGTTGGTTCGTTGGTTCGTTGGTTCGTTGTTTCGTTGTTTCGTTGTTTCGTTGTTTCGTTGTTTCGTTGTTTCGTTGTTTCGTTGTTTCGTTGGTTCTTTTCTTTCTTTGTCACTTTGTTCGTTTGTTCGTTTGTTCGTTGGTTCGATGATTCGTTGGTTCGTTGGTTCGTTGGTTCGTTGGTTCGTTGGTTCGTTTGTTCGTTTGTTCGTTTGTTCGTTTGTTCGTTTGTTCGTTTGTTCGTTTGTTCGTTTGTTCGTTTCTTCGTGTGTTCGTTTGTTCGTTGGTTCGCTGGTTCGTTGGTTCGTTGGTTCGTTGGTTCGTTGGTTCGTTGGTTCGTTGGTTCGTTGGTTCGTTGGTTCGTTGGTTCGTTGGTTCGTTGGTTCGTTGGTTCGTTGGTTCGTTGGTTCGTTGGTTCGTTGGTTCGTTGGTTCGTTGGTTCGTTGGTTCGTTGGTTCGTTGGTTCGTTGGTTCGTTGGTTCGTTGGTTCGTTGGTTCGTTGGTTCGTTGGTTCGTTGGTTCGTTGGTTCGTTGGTTCGTTGGTTCGTTGGTTCGTTGGTTCGTTGGTTCGTTGGTTCGTTGGTTCGTTGGTTCGTTGGTTCGTTGGTTCGTTGGTTCGTTGGTTCGTTGGTTCGTTGGTTCGTTGGTTCGTTGGTTCGTTGGTTCGTTGGTTCGTTGGTTCGTTGGTTCGTTGGTTCGTTGGTTCGTTGGTTCGTTGGTTCGTTGGTTCGTTGGTTCGTTGGTTCGTTGGTTCGTTGGTTCGTTGGTTCGTTGGTTCGTTGGTTCGTTGGTTCGTTGGTTCGTTGGTTCGTTGGTTCGTTGGTTCGTTGGTTCGTTTGTTCCTTTGTTCCTTTGTTCGTTTGTTCGTTTGTTCGTTTGTTCGTTTGTTCGTTGGTTCGTTGGTTCGTTTGTTCGTTGGTTCGTTTGTTCGTTTGTTCGTTTGTTCGTTGGTTCGTTGGTTCGTTTGTTCGTTTGTTCGTTTGTTCGTTTGTTCGTTTGTTCGTTGGTTCGCTGGTTCGTTGGTTCGTTGGTTCGTTGGTTCGTTGGTTCGTTGGTTCGTTGGTTCGTTGGTTCGTTGGTTCGTTGGTTCGTTGGTTCGTTGGTTCGTTGGTTCGTTGGTTCGTTGGTTCGTTGGTTCGTTGGTTCGTTGTTTCGTTGGTTCGTTTGTTCGTTGGTTCGTTTGTTCGTTTGTTCGTTTGTTCGTTGGTTCGTTGGTTCGTTGGTTCGTTGGTTCGTTGGTTCGTTGGTTCGTTGGTTCGTTGGTTCGTTTGTTCGTTTGTTCGTTGGTTCGTTGGTTCGTTGGTTCGTTGGTTCGTTGGTTCGTTGGTTCGTTGTTTCGTTGTTTCGTTGTTTCGTTGTTTCGTTGTTTCGTTTGTTCGTTGGTTCGTTGGTTCGTTGGTTCGTTGGTTCGTTTGTTCGTTTGTTCGTTGGTTCGCTGGTTCGTTGGTTCGTTGGTTCGTTGGTTCGTTGGTTCGTTGGTTCGTTGGTTCGTTGTTTCGTTGTTTCGTTGTTTCGTTGTTTCGTTGTTTCGTTGTTTCGTTGTTTCGTTGTTTCGTTGGTTCTTTTCTTTCTTTGTCACTTTGTTCGTTTGTTCGTTTGTTCGTTGGTTCGATGATTCGTTGGTTCGTTGGTTCGTTGGTTCGTTGGTTCGTTGGTTCGTTTGTTCGTTTGTTCGTTTGTTCGTTTGTTCGTTTGTTCGTTTGTTCGTTTGTTCGTTTGTTCGTTTGTTCGTTTGTTCGTTTCTTCGTGTGTTCGTTTGTTCGTTTGTTCGTTGGTTCGTTGGTTCGTTGGTTCGTTGGTTCGTTGTTTCGTTGTATCGTTTGTTCGTTGGTTCGAAGGTTCGTTGTTTCGTTTGTTCGTTTGTTCGTTTGTTCGTTGGTTCGTTTGTTCGTTTGTTCGTTTGTTCGTTTGGTCGTTGGTTCGTTGGTTCGTTGGTTCGTTGGTTCGTTGGTTCGTTGCTTCGTTGGTTCGTTGGTTCGTTGGTTCGTTGGTTCGTTGGTTCGTTGGTTCGTTGGTTCGTTGGTTCGTTGGTTCGTTGGTTCGTTGGTTCGTTGGTTCGTTGGTTCGTTGGTTCGTTGGTTCGTTGGTTCGTTGGTTCGTT
>NW_027485661.1:0-32898 GCF_050908995.1 Andrena cerasifolii
CTTTCGACGGCATTTTCTCCTGCTACAAAGCCCAATTCTGTGCATTCTGAAAATTTTCGCCAGATTTTGGCCAATATATCAGGAGAACATGAAGTGGAAAGCGGTATACTAAATTTCAGCTTCAAAGGCATCGCCTTAAAGTTGCAAATAAGAGGCGCAGGCCATTCAAGAGGCGTTCAAAAATTCTGCGTCTCTTCGTTAAACAGTCACTGTCTCGAAACATCTGCGCCACTACTCGCTCTTTGATTTGCTCTCCGGAGACGTTACTTTGTGCCATCTCTTTCGACGGCATGTTCTCCTGTTACAAAGCCCAATTTTGTGCATTCTGAAAATTTTCTCCAGATTTTGGCCAATATATCAGGAGAAAATGAAGTGGAAAGAGGTATACTAAATTTCAGCTTCAAATGCATCGCCTTAAAGTTGCAAATAAGAGGCGCAGGCCTTTCAAGAGGCGCTCGAAAATTCTGCGTCTCGTTGTTAAACAATCACTGTCTCGAAACACCTGCGCCACTTCTCGCTCTTTGATTTGCTCTCCAGAGACGTTACATTGTTCCTTCTCTTTCGACGGCATGTTGTCCTGTTACAAAGCACAATTTTGTGTATTCTCGAAATTTTCGCCAGATTTTGGCCAATATATCAGGAGAAAATGAAGTGGAAAGAGGTATACTAAATTTCAGCTTCAAATGCATCGCCTTAAAGTTGCATATAAGAGGCGCAGGCCTTTCAAGAGGCGCTCGAAAATTCTGCGTCTCGTTGTTAAACAATCACTGTCTCGAAACACCTGCGCCACTTCTCGCTCTTTGATTTGCTCTCCAGAGACGTTACATTGTTCCATCTCTTTCGACGGCATGTTGTCCTGTTACAAAGCACAATTTTGTGTATTCTCGAAATTTTCGCCAGATTTTGCCCATATATCAGGAGAACATGAAGTGGAAAGAGGTATACTAAATTTCAGCTTCAAAGGCATCGCCTTAAAGTTGCAAATAAGAGGCGCAGGCCTTTCAAGAGGCGTTCGAAAATTCTGCGTCTCTTCGTGAAACAGTCACTGTCTCGAAACACCTGCGCCACTTCTCGCTCTTTGATTTGCTCTCCGGAGACATTACCTTGTTCCATTTCTTTCGACGGCATGTTCTCCTGTTACAAAGCCCAATTTTGTGTATTCTCGAAATTTTCGCCAGATTTTGGCCATTAAATCAGGAGAAAATGAAGTGGAAAGAGGTATACTAAATTTCAGCTTCAAATGCATCGCCTTAAAGTTGCAAATAAGAGGCGCAGGCCTTTCAAGAGGCGTTCGAAAATTCTGCGTCTCTTCGTTAATGAGTCACTGTCTCGAAACATCTGCGCCACTTCTCGCTCTTTGATTTGCTCTCCGGGGACGTTACTTTGTGCCATCTCTTTCGACGGCATGATCTCCTGTTACAAAGCCCAATTTTGTGCATTCTGAAAATTTTCGCTAGATTTTGGCCAATATATCAGGAGAACATGAAGTGGAAAGATGTATACTAAATTTCAGCTCCAAAGGCATCGCTTAAAAGTATCAAATCAGAGGCGCAGGCCTTTCAAGAGGCGTTCGAAAATTCTGCGTCTCTTCGTTAATCAGTCACTGTCTCGAAACATCTGCGCCACTTCTCGCTCTTTGATTTGCTCTCCGGAGACGTTACTTTGTGCCATCTCTTTCGACGGCATCTTCTCCTGTTACAAAGCCCAATTTTGTGCATTCTGAAAATTTTCGCCAGATTTTGGCCAATATATCAGGAGAACATGAAGTCGAAAGAGGTATATTAAACTTCAGCTTCAAATGCATCGCCTTAAAGTTGCAAATAAGAGGCGCAGGCCTTTCAAGAGGCGCTCGAAAATTCTGCGTCTCTTCGTTAAACAGTCACTGTCTCGAAACATCTGCGCCACTTCTCGCTCTTTGATTTGCTCTCCGGAGACGTTACTTTGTGCCATCTCTTTCGACGGCATGTTGTCCTGTTACAAAGCACAATTTTGTGTATTCTCGAAATTTTCGCCAGATTTTGGCCAATATATCAGGAGAAAATGAAGTGGTAAGAGGTATACTAAATTTCAGCTTCAAAGGCATCGCCTTAAAGTTGAAAATAAGAGGCGCAGGCCATTCAAGAGGCGTTCAAAAATTCTGCGTCTCTTCGTTAAACAGTCACTGTCTCGAAACATCTGCGCCACTTCTCGCTCTTTGATTTGCTCTCCGGAGACGTTACTTTGTGCCATCTCTTTCGACGGCATGTTCTCCGGTTACAAAGCCCAATTTTGTGCATTCTGAAAATTTTCGCCAGATTTTGGCCAATATATCAGGAGAACATGAAGTGGAAAGAGGCATACTAAATTTCAGCTTCAAAGTCATCGCCTTAAAGTTGCAAATAAGAGGCGCAGGCCTTTCAAGAGGCGTTCGAAAATTCTGCGTGTCTTCGTTAAACAGTCACTGTCTCGAAACATCTGCGCCACTTCTCGCTCTTTGATTTGCTCTCCGGAGACTTTACTTTGTGCCATCTCTTTCGACGGCATGTTCTCCTGTTACAAAGCCCAATTTTGTGCATTCTGAAAATTTTCGCCAGATTTTGGCCAATATATCAGGAGAACATGAAGTGGAAAGAGGCATACTAAATTTCAGCTTCAAAGTCATCGCCTTAAAGTTGCAAATAAGAGGCGCAGGCCTTTCAAGAGGCGTTCGAAAATTCTGCGTGTCTTCGTTAAACAGTCACTGTCTCGAAACATCTGCGCCACTTCTCGCTCTTTGATTTGCTCTCCGGAGACGTTACCTTGTTCCATCTCTTTCGACGGCATGTTCTCCTGTTACAAAGCCCAATTTTGTGTATTCTCGAAATTTTCGCCAGATTTTGGCCATTAAATCAGGAGAACATGAAGTGGAAAGAGGTATACTAAATTTCAGCTTCAAAGGCATCGCCTTAAAGTTGCAAATAAGAGGCGCAGGCCTTTCAAGAGGCGTTCGAAAATTCTGCGTCTCTTCGTCAAACAGTCACTGACTCGACACATCTGCGCCACTTCTCGCTCTTTGATTTGCTCTCCGGAGACGTTACTTTGTTCCATCTCTTTCGACGGCATGTTCTCCTGTTACAAAGCCCAATTTTGTGTATTCTCGAAATTTTCGCCAGATTTTGGCCATTAAATCAGGAGAAAATGAAGTGGAAAGAGGTATACTAAATTTCAGCTTCAAAGGCATCGCCTTAAAGTTGCAAATAAGAGGCGCAGGCCTTTCAAGAGGCGTTCGAAAATTCTGCGTCTCTTCGTTAAACAGTCACTGTCTCGAAACATCTGCGCCACTTCTCGCTCTTTGATTTGCTCTCCGGAGACATTACTTTGTTCCATCTGTTTCGACGGCATGTTATCCTGTTACAAAGCCCAATTTTGTGTATTCTCGAAATTTTCGCCAGATTTTGGCTATTAAATCAGGAGAAAATGAAGTGGAAAGAGGTATACTAAATTTCAGCTTCAAAGGCATCGCCTTAAAGTTGCAAATAAGAGGCGCAGGCCTTTCAAGAGGTGTTCGAAAATTCTGCGTCTCTTCGTTAAACAGTCACTGTCTCGAAACATCTGCGCCACTTCTCGCTCTTTGATTTGCTCTCCGGAGACGTTACTTTGTGCCATCTCTTTCGACGGCATGTTCTCCTGTTACATGCCCAATTTTGTGCATTCGGAAATTTTTCGCCAGATTTTGGCCAATATATCAGGAGAAAATGAAGTGGAAAGAGGTATACTAAATTTCAGCTTTAAAGGCATCGCCTTAAAGTTGAAAATAAGAGGCGCAGGCCATTCAAGGAGGCGTTCAAAAATTCTGCGTCTCTTCGTTAAACAGTCACTGTCTCGAAACATCTGCGCCACTTCTCGCTCTTTGATTTGCTCTCCGGAGACGTTACTTTGTGCCATCTCTTTCGACGGCATGTTCTCCTGTTACAAAGCCCAATTTTGTGCATTCTGAAAATTTTCGCCAGATTTTGGCCAATATATCAGGAGAACATGAAGTGGAAAGAGGCATACTAAATTTCAGCTTCAAAGTCATCGCCTTAAAGTTGCAAATAAGAGGCGCAGGCCATTCAAGAGGCGTTCGATAATTCTGCGTCTCTTCGTCAAACAGTCACTGACTCGAAACATCTGCGCCACTTCTCGCTCTTTGATTTGCTCTCCGGAGACGTTACATTGTTCCATCTCTTTCGACGGCATGTTGTCCTGTTACAAAGCACAATTTTGTGTATTCTCGAAATTTTCGCCAGATTTTGGCCAATATATCAGGAGAAAATGAAGTGGAAAAGGTATACTAAATTTCAGCTTCAAAGGCATCACCTTTAAGTTGCAAATAAGAGGCGCAGGCCTTTCAAGAGGCGTTCGAAAATTCTGCGTGTCTTCGTTAAACAGTCACTGTCTCGAATCATCTGCGCCACTTCTCGCACTTTGATTTGCTCTCCGGAGACGTTACTTTGTGCCATCTCTTTCGACGGCATGTTCTCCTATTACAATGCCCAAGTTTGTGCATTCTGAAAATTTTCGCCAGATTTTGCCCATATATCAGGAGAACATGAAGTGGAAAGAGGTATACTAAATTTCAGCTTCAAAGGCATCGCCTTAAAGTTGCAAATAAGAGGCGCAGGCCTTTCAAGAGGCGTTCGAAAATTCTGCGTCTCTTCGTTAAACAGTCACTGTCTCGACACATCTGCGCCACTTCTCGCTCTTTGATTTGCTCTCCGGAGACGTTACTTTGTGCCATCTCTTTCGACGGCATGTTGTCCTGTTACAAAGCACAATTTTGTGTATTCTCGAAATTTTCGCCAGATTTTGGCCAATATATCAGGAGAAAATGAAGTGGAAAGAGGTATACTAAATTTCAGCTTCAAAGGCATCGCCTTAAAGTTGCAAATAAGAGGCGCAGGCCTTTCAAGAGGTGTTCGAAAATTCTGCGTCTCTTCGTTAAACAGTCACTGTCTCGAAACATCTGCGCCACTTCTCGCTCTTTGATTTGCTCTCCGGAGACGTTACTTTGTGCCATCTCTTTCGACGGCATGTTCTCCTGTTACAAAGCCCAATTTTGTGCATTCTGAAAATTTTCGCCAGATTTTGGCCAATATATCAGGAGAACATGAAGTGGAAAGAGGCATACTAAATTTCAGCTTCAAAGTCATCGCCTTAAAGTTGCAAATAAGAGGCGCAGGCCATTCAAGAGGCGTTCGATAATTCTGCGTCTCTTCGTCAAACAGTCACTGACTCGAAACATCTGCGCCACTTCTCGCTCTTTGATTTGCTCTCCGGAGACGTTACTTTGTGCCATCTCTTTCGACGGCATGCTCTCCTGTTACAAAGCCCAATTTTGTGCATTCTGAAAATTTTCGCCAGATTTTGGCCAATATATCAGGAGAAAATGAAGTGGAAAGAGGTATACTAAATTTCAGCTTCAAATGCATCGCCTTAAAGTTGCAAATAAGAGGCGCAGGCCTTTCAAGAGGCGCTCGAAAATTCTGCGTCTCGTTGTTAAACAATCACTGTCTCGAAACACCTGCGCCACTTCTCGCTCTTTGATTTGCTCTCCAGAGACGTTACATTGTTCCATCTCTTTCGACGGCATGTTGTCCTGTTACAAAGCACAATTTTGTGTATTCTCGAAATTTTCGCCAGATTTTGGCCAATATATCAGGAGAAAATGAAGTGGAAAAGGTATACTAAATTTCAGCTTCAAAGGCATCACCTTTAAGTTGCAAATAAGAGGCGCAGGCCTTTCAAGAGGCGTTCGAAAATTCTGCGTGTCTTCGTTAAACAGTCACTGTCTCGAATCATCTGCGCCACTTCTCGCACTTTGATTTGCTCTCCGGAGACGTTACTTTGTGCCATCTCTTTCGACGGCATGTTCTCCTATTACAATGCCCAAGTTTGTGCATTCTGAAAATTTTCGCCAGATTTTGCCCATATATCAGGAGAACATGAAGTGGAAAGAGGTATACTAAATTTCAGCTTCAAAGGCATCGCCTTAAAGTTGCAAATAAGAGGCGCAGGCCTTTCAAGAGGCGTTCGAAAATTCTGCGTCTCTTCGTTAAACAGTCACTGTCTCGACACATCTGCGCCACTTCTCGCTCTTTGATTTGCTCTCCGGAGACGTTACTTTGTGCCATCTCTTTCGACGGCATGTTCTCCTGTTACAAAGCCCAATTTTGTGCATTCTGAAAATTTTCGCCAGATTTTGGCCAATATATCAGGAGAACATGAAGTGGAAAGAGGTATACTAAATTTCAGCTTCAAAGGCATCGCCTTAAAGTTGCAAATAAGAGGCGCAGGCCTTTCAAGAGGCGTTCGAAAATTCTGCGTCTCGTTGTTAAACAATCACTGTCTCGAAACATCTGCGCCACTTCTCGCTCTTTGATTTGCTCTCCGGAGACGTTACTTTGTTCCATCTCTTTCGACGGCATGTTGTCCTGTTACAAAGCTCAATTTTGTGTATTCTCGAAATTTTCGCCAGATTTTGGCCAATATATCAGGAGAACATGAAGGGGAAAGAGGTATACTAAATTTCAGCTTCAAAGGCATCGCCTAAAAGTTGCAAATAAGAGGCGCAGGCCTTTCAAGAGGCGTTCGAAAATTCTGCGTCTCTTCGTTAAACAGTCACTGTATCGAAACATCTGCGCCACTTCTCGCTCTTTGATTTGCTCTCCGGAGACGTTACTTTGTGCCATCTCTTTCGACGGCATGTTCTCCTGTTACAAAGCCCAATTTTGTGCATTCTGAAAATTTTCGCTAGATATTGGCCAATATATCAGGAGAACATGAAGTGGAAAGAGGTATACTAAATTTCAGCTTCAAAGGCATCGCTTAAAAGTATCAAATCAGAGGCGCAGGCCTTTCAAGAGGCGTTCGAAAATTGTGCGACTCTTCGTTAAACAGTCACTGTCTCGAAACAGCTGCGCCACTTCTCGCTCTTTGATTTGCTCTCCGGAGACGTTACTTTGTGCCATCTCTTTCGACGGCATGTTCTCCTGTTACAAAGCCCATTTTTGTGCATTCTGAAAATTTTCGCCAGATTTTGGCCAATATATCAGGAGAACATGAAGTGGAAATAAGTATACTAAATTTCAGCTTCAAAGGCATCGCCTTAAAGTTGCAAATAAGAGACGCAGGCCTTTCAAGAGGCGTTCGAAAATTGTGCGACTCTTCGTTAAACAGTCACTGTCTCGAAACATCTGCGCCACTTCTCGCCCTTTGATTTGCTCTCCGCAGACGTTACTTTGTTCCATCTCTTTCGACGGCATGTTGTCCTGTTACAAAGCTCAATTTTGTGTATTCTCGAAATTTTAGCCAGATTTTGGCCAATATATCAGGAGAACATGAAGTGGAAAGAGGTATACTAAATTTCAGCTTCAAAGGCATCGCCTTAAAGTTGCAAATAAGAGGCGCAGGCCTTTCAAGAGGCGTTCGAAAATTCTGCGTCTCTTCGTTAAACAGTCACTGTATCGAAATATCTGCGCCACTTCTCGCTCTTTGATTTGCTCTCCGGAGACGTTACTTTGTGCCATCTCTTTCGACGGCATGATTTCCTGTTACAAAGCCCAATTTTGTGCATTCTGAAAATTTTCTCCAGATTTTGGCCAATATATCAGGAGAACATGAAGTCGAAAGAGGTATATTAAACTTCAGCTTCAAATGCATCGCCTTAAAGTTGCATATAAGAGGCGCAGGCCTTTCAAGAGGCGCTCGAAAATTCTGCGTCTCGTTGTTAAACAATCACTGTCTCGAAACACCTGCGCCACTTCTCGCTCTTTGATTTGCTCTCCAGAGACGTTACATTGTTCCATCTCTTTCGACGGCATGTTCTCCTGTTACAAAGCACAATTTTGTGTATTCTCGAAATTTTCGCCAGATTTTGGCCAATATATCACGAGAAAATGAAGTGGAAAGAGGTATACTAAATTTCAGCTTCAAAGGCATCGCCTTAAAGTTGCAAATAAGAGGCGCAGGCCTTTCAAGAGGCGTTCGAAAATTCTGCGTGTCTTCGTTAAACAGTCACTGTCTCGAAACATCTGCGCCACTTCTCGCTCTTTGATTTGCTCTCCGGAGACGTTACTTTGTGCCATCTCTTTCGACGGCATGTTCTCCTATTACAATGCCCCAGTTTGTGCATTCTGAAAATTTTCGCTAGATTTTGGCCAATATATCAGGAGAACATGAAGTGGAAAGAGGTATACTAAATTTCAGCTCCAAAGGCATCGCTTAAAAGTATCAAATCAGAGGCGCAGGCCTTTCAAGAGGCGTTCGAAAATTCTGCGTCTCTTCGTTAATCAGTCACTGTCTCGAAACATCTGCGCCACTTCTCGCTCTTTGATTTGCTCTCCGGAGACGTTACTTTGTGCCATCTCTTTCGACGGCATCTTCTCCTGTTACAAAGCCCAATTTTGTGCAGTCTGAAAATTTTCGCCAGATTTTGGCCAATATATCAGGAGAACATGAAGTCGAAAGAGGTATATTAAACTTCAGCTTCAAATGCATCGCCTTAAAGTTGCAAATAAGAGGCGCAGGCCTTTCAAGAGGCGCTCGAAAATTCTGCGTCTCTTCGTTAAACAGTCACTGTCTCGAAACATCTGCGCCACTTCTCGCTCTTTGATTTGCTCTCCGGAGACGTTACTTTGTGCCATCTCTTTCGACGGCATGTTCTCCTATTACAATGCCCAAGTTTGTGCATTCTGAAAATTTTCGCCAGATTTTGCCCATATATCAGGAGAACATGAAGTGGAAAGAGGTATACTAAATTTCAGCTTCAAAGGCATCGCCTTAAAGTTGCAAATAAGAGGCGCAGGCCTTTCAAGAGGCGTTCGAAAATTCTGCGTGTCTTCGTTAAACAGTCACTGTATCGAAACATCTGCGCCACGTCTCGCTCTTTGATTTGCTTTCCGGAGACGTTACTTTGTGCCATCTCTTTCGACGGCATGTTCTCCTGTTATAAAGCCCAATTTTGTGCATTCTGAAAATTTTCGCTAGATTTTGGCCAATATATCAGGAGAACATGAAGTGGAAAGAGGTATACTAAATTTCAGCTTCAAAGGCATCGGTTAAAAGTATCAAATCAGAGGCGCAGGCCTTTCAAGAGGCGTTCGAAAATTGTGCGACTCTTCGTTAAACAGTCACTGTCTCGAAACATCTGCGCCACTTCTCGCTCTTTGATTTGCTCTCCGGAGACGTTACTTTGTTCCATCTCTTTCGACGGCATGTTGTCCTGTTACAAAGCTCAATTTTGTGTATTCTCGAAATTTTCACCAGATTTTGGCCAATATATCAGGAAAACATGAAGTGGAAAGAGGTATACTAAATTTCAGCTTCAAAGGCATCGCCTTAAAGTTGCAAATAAGAGGCGCACGCCTTTCAAGAGGCGTTCGAAAATTCTGCGTCTCTTCGTTAAACAGTCACTGTCTCGAAACATCTGCGCCACTTCTCGCTCTTTGATTTGCTCTCCGGAGGCGTTACTTTGTGCCATCTCTTTCGACGGCATCTTTTCCTGTTACAAAGCCCAATTTTGTGCATTCTGAAAATTTTCGCCAGATTTTGGCCAATATATCAGGAGAACATGAAGTCGAAAGAGGTATATTAAACTTCAGCTTCAAATGCATCGCCTTAAAGTTGCAAATAAGAGGCGCAGGCCTTTCAAGAGGCGCTCGAAAATTCTGCGTCTCTTCGTTAAACAGTCACTGTCTCGAAACATCTGCGCCACTTCTCGCTCTTTGATTTGCTCTCCGCAGACGTTACTTTGTGCCATCTCTTTCGACGACATGATATCCTGTTACAAAGCCCAATTTTGTGCATTCTGAAAATTTTCGCCAGATTTTGGCCAATATATCAGGAGAACATGAAGTGGAAAGAGGTATACTAAATTTCAGCTTCAAAGGCATCGCCTTAAAGTTGCAAATAAGAGGCGCAGGCCTTTCAAGAGGCGTTCGAAAATTCTGCGTCTCGTTGTTAAACAATCACTGTCTCGAAACATCTGCGCCACTTCTCGCTCTTTGATTTGCTCTCCGGAGACGTTACTTTGTTCCATCTCTTTCGACGGCATGTTGTCCTGTTACAAAGCTCAATTTTGTGTATTCTCGAAATTTTCGCCAGATTTTGGCCAATATATCAGGAGAACATGAAGGGGAAAGAGGTATACTAAATTTCAGCTTCAAAGGCATCGCCTAAAAGTTGCAAATAAGAGGCGCAGGCCTTTCAAGAGGCGTTCGAAAATTCTGCGTCTCTTCGTTAAACAGTCACTGTATCGAAACATCTGCGCCACTTCTCGCTCTTTGATTTGCTCTCCGGAGACGTTACTTTGTGCCATCTCTTTCGACGGCATGTTCTCCTGTTACAAAGCCCAATTTTGTGCATTCTGAAAATTTTCGCTAGATTTTGGCCAATATATCAGGAGAACATGAAGTGGAAAGAGGTATACTAAATTTCAGCTTCAAAGGCATCGCTTAAAAGTATCAAATCAGAGGCGCAGGCCTTTCAAGAGGCGTTCGAAAATTGTGCGACTCTTCGTTAAACAGTCACTGTCTCGAAACAGCTGCGCCACTTCTCGCTCTTTGATTTGCTCTCCGGAGACGTTACTTTGTGCCATCTCTTTCGACGGCATGTTCTCCTGTTACAAAGCCCAATTTTGTGCATTCTGAAAATTTTCGCCAGATTTTGGCCAATATATCAGGAGAACATGAAGTGGAAAGAGGTATACTAAATTTCAGCTTCAAAGGCATCGCCTTAAAGTTGCAAATAAGAGGCGCACGCCTTTCAAGAGGCGTTCGAAAATTCTGCGTCTCTTCGTTAAACAGTCACTGTCTCGAAACATCTGCGCCACTTCTCGCTCTTTGATTTGCTCTCCGGAGACGTTACTTTGTGCCATCTCTTTCGACGGCATTTTCTCCTGCTACAAAGCCCAATTCTGTGCATTCTGAAAATTTTCGCCAGATTTTGGCCAATATATCAGGAGAACATGAAGTGGAAAGCGGTATACTAAATTTCAGCTTCAAAGGCATCGCCTTAAAGTTGCAAATAAGAGGCGCAGGCCATTCAAGAGGCGTTCAAAAATTCTGCGTCTCTTCGTTAAACAGTCACTGTCTCGAAACATCTGCGCCACTACTCGCTCTTTGATTTGCTCTCCGGAGACGTTACTTTGTGCCATCTCTTTCGACGGCATGTTCTCCTGTTACAAAGCCCAATTTTGTGCATTCTGAAAATTTTCTCCAGATTTTGGCCAATATATCAGGAGAAAATGAAGTGGAAAGAGGTATACTAAATTTCAGCTTCAAATGCATCGCCTTAAAGTTGCAAATAAGAGGCGCAGGCCTTTCAAGAGGCGCTCGAAAATTCTGCGTCTCGTTGTTAAACAATCACTGTCTCGAAACACCTGCGCCACTTCTCGCTCTTTGATTTGCTCTCCAGAGACGTTACATTGTTCCTTCTCTTTCGACGGCATGTTGTCCTGTTACAAAGCACAATTTTGTGTATTCTCGAAATTTTCGCCAGATTTTGGCCAATATATCAGGAGAAAATGAAGTGGAAAGAGGTATACTAAATTTCAGCTTCAAATGCATCGCCTTAAAGTTGCATATAAGAGGCGCAGGCCTTTCAAGAGGCGCTCGAAAATTCTGCGTCTCGTTGTTAAACAATCACTGTCTCGAAACACCTGCGCCACTTCTCGCTCTTTGATTTGCTCTCCAGAGACGTTACATTGTTCCATCTCTTTCGACGGCATGTTGTCCTGTTACAAAGCACAATTTTGTGTATTCTCGAAATTTTCGCCAGATTTTGCCCATATATCAGGAGAACATGAAGTGGAAAGAGGTATACTAAATTTCAGCTTCAAAGGCATCGCCTTAAAGTTGCAAATAAGAGGCGCAGGCCTTTCAAGAGGCGTTCGAAAATTCTGCGTCTCTTCGTGAAACAGTCACTGTCTCGAAACACCTGCGCCACTTCTCGCTCTTTGATTTGCTCTCCGGAGACATTACCTTGTTCCATTTCTTTCGACGGCATGTTCTCCTGTTACAAAGCCCAATTTTGTGTATTCTCGAAATTTTCGCCAGATTTTGGCCATTAAATCAGGAGAAAATGAAGTGGAAAGAGGTATACTAAATTTCAGCTTCAAATGCATCGCCTTAAAGTTGCAAATAAGAGGCGCAGGCCTTTCAAGAGGCGTTCGAAAATTCTGCGTCTCTTCGTTAATGAGTCACTGTCTCGAAACATCTGCGCCACTTCTCGCTCTTTGATTTGCTCTCCGGGGACGTTACTTTGTGCCATCTCTTTCGACGGCATGATCTCCTGTTACAAAGCCCAATTTTGTGCATTCTGAAAATTTTCGCTAGATTTTGGCCAATATATCAGGAGAACATGAAGTGGAAAGAGGTATACTAAATTTCAGCTCCAAAGGCATCGCTTAAAAGTATCAAATCAGAGGCGCAGGCCTTTCAAGAGGCGTTCGAAAATTCTGCGTCTCTTCGTTAATCAGTCACTGTCTCGAAACATCTGCGCCACTTCTCGCTCTTTGATTTGCTCTCCGGAGACGTTACTTTGTGCCATCTCTTTCGACGGCATCTTCTCCTGTTACAAAGCCCAATTTTGTGCATTCTGAAAATTTTCGCCAGATTTTGGCCAATATATCAGGAGAACATGAAGTCGAAAGAGGTATATTAAACTTCAGCTTCAAATGCATCGCCTTAAAGTTGCAAATAAGAGGCGCAGGCCTTTCAAGAGGCGCTCGAAAATTCTGCGTCTCTTCGTTAAACAGTCACTGTCTCGAAACATCTGCGCCACTTCTCGCTCTTTGATTTGCTCTCCGGAGACGTTACTTTGTGCCATCTCTTTCGACGGCATGTTGTCCTGTTACAAAGCACAATTTTGTGTATTCTCGAAATTTTCGCCAGATTTTGGCCAATATATCAGGAGAAAATGAAGTGGTAAGAGGTATACTAAATTTCAGCTTCAAAGGCATCGCCTTAAAGTTGAAAATAAGAGGCGCAGGCCATTCAAGAGGCGTTCAAAAATTCTGCGTCTCTTCGTTAAACAGTCACTGTCTCGAAACATCTGCGCCACTTCTCGCTCTTTGATTTGCTCTCCGGAGACGTTACTTTGTGCCATCTCTTTCGACGGCATGTTCTCCGGTTACAAAGCCCAATTTTGTGCATTCTGAAAATTTTCGCCAGATTTTGGCCAATATATCAGGAGAACATGAAGTGGAAAGAGGCATACTAAATTTCAGCTTCAAAGTCATCGCCTTAAAGTTGCAAATAAGAGGCGCAGGCCTTTCAAGAGGCGTTCGAAAATTCTGCGTGTCTTCGTTAAACAGTCACTGTCTCGAAACATCTGCGCCACTTCTCGCTCTTTGATTTGCTCTCCGGAGACTTTACTTTGTGCCATCTCTTTCGACGGCATGTTCTCCTGTTACAAAGCCCAATTTTGTGCATTCTGAAAATTTTCGCCAGATTTTGGCCAATATATCAGGAGAACATGAAGTGGAAAGAGGCATACTAAATTTCAGCTTCAAAGTCATCGCCTTAAAGTTGCAAATAAGAGGCGCAGGCCTTTCAAGAGGCGTTCGAAAATTCTGCGTGTCTTCGTTAAACAGTCACTGTCTCGAAACATCTGCGCCACTTCTCGCTCTTTGATTTGCTCTCCGGAGACGTTACCTTGTTCCATCTCTTTCGACGGCATGTTCTCCTGTTACAAAGCCCAATTTTGTGTATTCTCGAAATTTTCGCCAGATTTTGGCCATTAAATCAGGAGAACATGAAGTGGAAAGAGGTATACTAAATTTCAGCTTCAAAGGCATCGCCTTAAAGTTGCAAATAAGAGGCGCAGGCCTTTCAAGAGGCGTTCGAAAATTCTGCGTCTCTTCGTCAAACAGTCACTGACTCGAAACATCTGCGCCACTTCTCGCTCTTTGATTTGCTCTCCGGAGACGTTACTTTGTTCCATCTCTTTCGACGGCATGTTCTCCTGTTACAAAGCCCAATTTTGTGTATTCTCGAAATTTTCGCCAGATTTTGGCCATTAAATCAGGAGAAAATGAAGTGGAAAGAGGTATACTAAATTTCAGCTTCAAAGGCATCGCCTTAAAGTTGCAAATAAGAGGCGCAGGCCTTTCAAGAGGCGTTCGAAAATTCTGCGTCTCTTCGTTAAACAGTCACTGTCTCGAAACATCTGCGCCACTTCTCGCTCTTTGATTTGCTCTCCGGAGACATTACTTTGTTCCATCTGTTTCGACGGCATGTTATCCTGTTACAAAGCCCAATTTTGTGTATTCTCGAAATTTTCGCCAGATTTTGGCTATTAAATCAGGAGAAAATGAAGTGGAAAGAGGTATACTAAATTTCAGCTTCAAAGGCATCGCCTTAAAGTTGCAAATAAGAGGCGCAGGCCTTTCAAGAGGTGTTCGAAAATTCTGCGTCTCTTCGTTAAACAGTCACTGTCTCGAAACATCTGCGCCACTTCTCGCTCTTTGATTTGCTCTCCGGAGACGTTACTTTGTGCCATCTCTTTCGACGGCATGTTCTCCTGTTACATGCCCAATTTTGTGCATTCGGAAATTTTTCGCCAGATTTTGGCCAATATATCAGGAGAAAATGAAGTGGAAAGAGGTATACTAAATTTCAGCTTTAAAGGCATCGCCTTAAAGTTGAAAATAAGAGGCGCAGGCCATTCAAGAGGCGTTCAAAAATTCTGCGTCTCTTCGTTAAACAGTCACTGTCTCGAAACATCTGCGCCACTTCTCGCTCTTTGATTTGCTCTCCGGAGACGTTACTTTGTGCCATCTCTTTCGACGGCATGTTCTCCTGTTACAAAGCCCAATTTTGTGCATTCTGAAAATTTTCGCCAGATTTTGGCCAATATATCAGGAGAACATGAAGTGGAAAGAGGCATACTAAATTTCAGCTTCAAAGTCATCGCCTTAAAGTTGCAAATAAGAGGCGCAGGCCATTCAAGAGGCGTTCGATAATTCTGCGTCTCTTCGTCAAACAGTCACTGACTCGAAACATCTGCGCCACTTCTCGCTCTTTGATTTGCTCTCCGGAGACGTTACTTTGTGCCATCTCTTTCGACGGCATGCTCTCCTGTTACAAAGCCCAATTTTGTGCATTCTGAAAATTTTCGCCAGATTTTGGCCAATATATCAGGAGAAAATGAAGTGGAAAGAGGTATACTAAATTTCAGCTTCAAATGCATCGCCTTAAAGTTGCAAATAAGAGGCGCAGGCCTTTCAAGAGGCGCTCGAAAATTCTGCGTCTCGTTGTTAAACAATCACTGTCTCGAAACACCTGCGCCACTTCTCGCTCTTTGATTTGCTCTCCAGAGACGTTACATTGTTCCATCTCTTTCGCCGGCATGTTGTCCTGTTACAAAGCACAATTTTGTGTATTCTCGAAATTTTCGCCAGATTTTGGCCAATATATCAGGAGAAAATGAAGTGGAAAAGGTATACTAAATTTCAGCTTCAAAGGCATCACCTTTAAGTTGCAAATAAGAGGCGCAGGCCTTTCAAGAGGCGTTCGAAAATTCTGCGTGTCTTCGTTAAACAGTCACTGTCTCGAATCATCTGCGCCACTTCTCGCACTTTGATTTGCTCTCCGGAGACGTTACTTTGTGCCATCTCTTTCGACGGCATGTTCTCCTATTACAATGCCCAAGTTTGTGCATTCTGAAAATTTTCGCCAGATTTTGCCCATATATCAGGAGAACATGAAGTGGAAAGAGGTATACTAAATTTCAGCTTCAAAGGCATCGCCTTAAAGTTGCAAATAAGAGGCGCAGGCCTTTCAAGAGGCGTTCGAAAATTCTGCGTCTCTTCGTTAAACAGTCACTGTCTCGACACATCTGCGCCACTTCTCGCTCTTTGATTTGCTCTCCGGAGACGTTACTTTGTGCCATCTCTTTCGACGGCATGTTCTCCTATTACAATGCCCCAGTTTGTGCATTCTGAAAATTTTCGCCAGATTTTGCCCATATATCAGGAGAACATGAAGTGGAAAGAGGTATACTAAATTTCAGCTTCAAAGGCATCGCCTTAAAGTTGCAAATAAGAGGCGCAGGCCTTTCAAGAGGCGTTCGAAAATTCTGCGTCTCTTCGTTAAACAGTCACTGTCTCGACACATCTGGGCCACTTCTCGCTCTTTGATTTGCTCTCCGGAGACGTTACTTTGTGCCATCTCTTTCGACGGCATGTTGTCCTGTTACAAAGCACAATTTGTGTATTCTCGAAATTTTCGCCAGATTTTGGCCAATATATCAGGAGAAAATGAAGTGGAAAGAGGTATACTAAATTTCAGCTTCAAAGGCATCGCCTTAAAGTTGCAAATAAGAGGCGCAGGCCTTTCAAGAGGCGTTCGAAATTCTGCGTGTCTTCGTTAAACAGTCACTGTCTCGAAACATCTGCGCCACTTCTCGCTCTTTGATTTGCTCTCCGGAGACGTTACTTTGTGCCATCTCTTTCGACGGCATGTTCTCCTATTACAATGCCCCAGTTTGTGCATTCTGAAAATTTTCGCCAGATTTTGCCCATATATCAGGAGAACATGAAGTGGAAAGAGGTATATTAAACTTCAGCTTCAAATGCATCGCCTTAAAGTTGCAAATAAGAGGCGCAGGCCTTTCAAGAGGCGCTCGAAAATTCTGCGTCTCTTCGTTAAACAGTCACTGTCTCGAAACATCTGCGCCACTTCTCGCTCTTTGATTTGCTCTCCGGAGACGTTACTTTGTGCCATCTCTTTCGACGGCATGTTGTCCTGTTACAAAGCACAATTTTGTGTATTCTCGAAATTTTCGCCAGATTTTGGCCAATATATCAGGAGAAAATGAAGTGGTAAGAGGTATACTAAATTTCAGCTTCAAAGGCATCGCCTTAAAGTTGAAAATAAGAGGCGCAGGCCATTCAAGAGGCGTTCAAAAATTCTGCGTCTCTTCGTTAAACAGTCACTGTCTCGAAACATCTGCGCCACTTCTCGCTCTTTGATTTGCTCTCCGGAGACGTTACTTTGTGCCATCTCTTTCGACGGCATGTTCTCCTGTTACAAAGCCCAATTTTGTGCATTCTGAAAATTTTCGCCAGATTTTGGCCAATATATCAGGAGAACATGAAGTGGAAAGAGGCATACTAAATTTCAGCTTCAAAGTCATCGCCTTAAAGTTGCAAATAAGAGGCGCAGGCCATTCAAGAGGCGTTCGATAATTCTGCGTCTCTTCGTCAAACAGTCACTGACTCGAAACATCTGCGCCACTTCTCGCTCTTTGATTTGCTCTCCGGAGACGTTACTTTGTGCCATCTCTTTCGACGGCATGCTCTCCTGTTACAAAGCCCAATTTTGTGCATTCTGAAAATTTTCGTCAGATTTTGGCCAATATATCAGGAGAAAATGAAGTGGAAAGAGGTATACTAAATTTCAGCTTCAAAGGCATCGCCTTAAAGTTGCAAATAAGAGGCGCAGGCCTTTCAAGAGGCGTTCGAAAATTCTGCGTCTCTTCGTTAAACAGTCACTGTCTCGACATATCTGCGCCACTTCTCGCTCTTTGATTTGCTCTCCGGAGACGTTACTTTGTGCCATCTCTTTCGACGGCATGTTGTCCTGTTACAAAGCACAATTTTGTGTATTCTCGAAATTTTCGCCAGATTTTGGCCAATATATCAGGAGAAAATGAAGTGGAAAGAGGTATACTAAATTTCAGCTTCAAAGGCATCGCCTTAAAGTTGCAAATAAGAGGCGCAGGCCTTTCAAGAGGCGTTCGAAAATTCTGCGTGTCTTCGTTAAACAGTCACTGTCTCGAAACATCTGCGCCACTTCTCGCTCTTTGATTTGCTCTCCGGAGACGTTACTTTGTGCCATCTCTTTCGACGGCATGTTCTCCTATTACAATGCCCCAGTTTGTGCATTCTGAAAATTTTCGCCAGATTTTGCCCATATATCAGGAGAACATGAAGTGGAAAGAGGTATACTAAATTTCAGCTTCAAAGGCATCGCCTTAAAGTTGCAAATAAGAGGCGCAGGCCTTTCAAGAGGCGTTCGAAAATTCTGCGTCTCTTCGTTAAACAGTCACTGTCTCGACACATCTGCGCCACTTCTCGCTCTTTGATTTGCTCTCCGGAGACGTTACTTTGTGCCATCTCTTTCGACGGCATGTTGTCCTGTTACAAAGCACAATTTTGTGTATTCTCGAAATTTTCGCCAGATTTTGGCCAATATATCAGGAGAAAATGAAGTGGAAAGAGGTATACTAAATTTCAGCTTCAAAGGCATCGCCTTAAAGTTGCAAATAAGAGGCGCAGGCCTTTCAAGAGGCGTTCGAAAATTCTGCGTGTCTTCGTTAAACAGTCACTGTCTCGAAACATCTGCGCCACTTCTCGCTCTTTGATTTGCTCTCCGGAGACGTTACTTTGTGCCATCTCTTTCGACGGCATGTTCTCCTATTACAATGCCCCAGTTTGTGCATTCTGAAAATTTTCGCCAGATTTTGCCCATATATCAGGAGAACATGAAGTGGAAAGAGGTATATTAAACTTCAGCTTCAAATGCATCGCCTTAAAGTTGCAAATAAGAGGCGCAGGCCTTTCAAGAGGCGCTCGAAAATTCTGCGTCTCTTCGTTAAACAGTCACTGTCTCGAAACATCTGCGCCACTTCTCGCTCTTTGATTTGCTCTCCGGAGACGTTACTTTGTGCCATCTCTTTCGACGGCATGTTGTCCTGTTACAAAGCACAATTTTGTGTATTCTCGAAATTTTCGCCAGATTTTGGCCAATATATCAGGAGAAAATGAAGTGGTAAGAGGTATACTAAATTTCAGCTTCAAAGGCATCGCCTTAAAGTTGAAAATAAGAGGCGCAGGCCATTCAAGAGGCGTTCAAAAATTCTGCGTCTCTTCGTTAAACAGTCACTGTCTCGAAACATCTGCGCCACTTCTCGCTCTTTGATTTGCTCTCCGGAGACGTTACTTTGTGCCATCTCTTTCGACGGCATGTTCTCCTGTTACAAAGCCCAATTTTGTGCATTCTGAAAATTTTCGCCAGATTTTGGCCAATATATCAGGAGAACATGAAGTGGAAAGAGGCATACTAAATTTCAGCTTCAAAGTCATCGCCTTAAATTTGCAAATAAGAGGCGCAGGCCATTCAAGAGGCGTTCGATAATTCTGCGTCTCTTCGTCAAACAGTCACTGACTCGAAACATCTGCGCCACTTCTCGCTCTTTGATTTGCTCTCCGGAGACGTTACTTTGTGCCATCTCTTTCGACGGCATGCTCTCCTGTTACAAAGCCCAATTTTGTGCATTCTGAAAATTTTCGCCAGATTTTGGCCAATATATCAGGAGAAAATGAAGTGGAAAGAGGTATACTAAATTTCAGCTTCAAATGCATCGCCTTAAAGTTGCAAATAAGAGGCGCAGGCCTTTCAAGAGGCGCTCGAAAATTCTGCGTCTCGTTGTTAAACAATCACTGTCTCGAAACACCTGCGCCACTTCTCGCTCTTTGATTTGCTCTCCAGAGACGTTACATTGTTCCATCTCTTTCGACGGCATGTTGTCCTGTTACAAAGCACAATTTTGTGTATTCTCGAAATTTTCGCCAGATTTTGGCCAATATATCAGGAGAAAATGAAGTGGAAAAGGTATACTAAATTTCAGCTTCAAAGGCATCACCTTTAAGTTGCAAATAAGAGGCGCAGGCCTTTCAAGAGGCGTTCGAAAATTCTGCGTGTCTTCGTTAAACAGTCACTGTCTCGAATCATCTGCGCCACTTCTCGCACTTTGATTTGCTCTCCGGAGACGTTACTTTGTGCCATCTCTTTCGACGGCATGTTCTCCTATTACAATGCCCAAGTTTGTGCATTCTGAAAATTTTCGCCAGATTTTGCCTATATATCAGGAGAACATGAAGTGGAAAGAGGTATACTAAATTTCAGCTTCAAAGGCATCGCCTTAAAGTTGCAAATAAGAGGCGCAGGCCTTTCAAGAGGCGTTCGAAAATTCTGCGTCTCTTCGTTAAACAGTCACTGTCTCGACACATCTGCGCCACTTCTCGCTCTTTGATTTGCTCTCCGGAGACGTTACTTTGTGCCATCTCTTTCGACGGCATGTTGTCCTGTTACAAAGCACAATTTTGAGTATTCTCGAAATTTTCGCCAGATTTTGGCCAATATATCAGGAGAAAATGAAGTGGAAAGAGGTATACTAAATTTCAGCTTCAAAGGCATCGCCTTAAAGTTGCAAATAAGAGGCGCAGGCCTTTCAAGAGGCGTTCGAAAATTCTGCGTGTCTTCGTTAAACAGTCACTGTCTCGAAACATCTGCGCCACTTCTCGCTCTTTGATTTGCTCTCCGGAGACGTTACTTTGTGCCATCTCTTTCGACGGCATGTTCTCCTATTACAATGCCCCAGTTTGTGCATTCTGAAAATTTTCGCCAGATTTTGCCCATATATCAGGAGAACATGAAGTGGAAAGAGGTATATTAAACTTCAGCTTCAAATGCATCGCCTTAAAGTTGCAAATAAGAGGCGCAGGCCTTTCAAGAGGCGCTCGAAAATTCTGCGTCTCTTCGTTAAACAGTCACTGTCTCGAAACATCTGCGCCACTTCTCGCTCTTTGATTTGCTCTCCGGAGACGTTACTTTGTGCCATCTCTTTCGACGGCATGTTGTCCTGTTACAAAGCACAATTTTGTGTATTCTCGAAATTTTCGCCAGATTTTGGCCAATATATCAGGAGAAAATGAAGTGGTAAGAGGTATACTAAATTTCAGCTTCAAAGGCATCGCCTTAAAGTTGAAAATAAGAGGCGCAGGCCATTCAAGAGGCGTTCAAAAATTCTGCGTCTCTTCGTTAAACAGTCACTGTCTCGAAACATCTGCGCCACTTCTCGCTCTTTGATTTGCTCTCCGGAGACGTTACTTTGTGCCATCTCTTTCGACGGCATGTTCTCCTGTTACAAAGCCCAATTTTGTGCATTCTGAAAATTTTCGCCAGATTTTGGCCAATATATCAGGAGAACATGAAGTGGAAAGAGGCATACTAAATTTCAGCTTCAAAGTCATCGCCTTAAAGTTGCAAATAAGAGGCGCAGGCCATTCAAGAGGCGTTCGATAATTCTGCGTCTCTTCGTCAAACAGTCACTGACTCGAAACATCTGCGCCACTTCTCGCTCTTTGATTTGCTCTCCGGAGACGTTACTTTGTGCCATCTCTTTCGACGGCATGCTCTCCTGTTACAAAGCCCAATTTTGTGCATTCTGAAAATTTTCGCCAGATTTTGGCCAATATATCAGGAGAAAATGAAGTGGAAAGAGGTATACTAAATTTCAGCTTCAAATGCATCGCCTTAAAGTTGCAAATAAGAGGCGCAGGCCTTTCAAGAGGCGCTCGAAAATTCTGCGTCTCGTTGTTAAACAATCACTGTCTCGAAACACCTGCGCCACTTCTCGCTCTTTGATTTGCTCTCCAGAGACGTTACATTGTTCCATCTCTTTCGACGGCATGTTGTCCTGTTACAAAGCACAATTTTGTGTATTCTCGAAATTTTCGCCAGATTTTGGCCAATATATCAGGAGAAAATGAAGTGGAAAAGGTATACTAAATTTCAGCTTCAAAGGCATCACCTTAAAGTTGCAAATAAGAGGCGCAGGCCTTTCAAGAGGCGTTCGAAAATTCTGCGTGTCTTCGTTAAACAGTCACTGTCTCGAATCATCTGCGCCACTTCTCGCACTTTGATTTGCTCTACGGAGACGTTACTTTGTGCCATCTCTTTCGACGGCATGTTCTCCTATTACAATGCCCAAGTTTGTGCATTCTGAAAATTTTCGCCAGATTTTGCCCATATATCAGGAGAACATGAAGTGGAAAGAGGTATACTAAATTTCAGCTTCAAAGGCATCGCCTTAAAGTTGCAAATAAGAGGCGCAGGCCTTTCAAGAGGCGTTCGAAAATTCTGCGTCTCTTCGTTAAACAGTCACTGTCTCGACACATCTGCGCCACTTCTCGCTCTTTGATTTGCTCTCCGGAGACGTTACTTTGTGCCATCTCTTTCGACGGCATGTTGTCCTGTTACAAAGCACAATTTTGTGTATTCTCGAAATTTTCGCCAGATTTTGGCCAATATATCAGGAGAAAATGAAGTGGAAAGAGGTATACTAAATTTCAGCTTCAAAGGCATCGCCATAAATTTGCAAATAAGAGGCGCAGGCCTTTCAAGAGGCGTTCGAAAATTCTGCGTGTCTTCGTTAAACAGTCACTGTCTCGAAACATCTGCGCCACTTCTCGCTCTTTGATTTGCTCTCCGGAGACGTTACTTTGTGCCATCTCTTTCGACGGCATGTTCTCCTATTACAATGCCCCAGTTTGTGCATTCTGAAAATTTTCGCCAGATTTTGCCCATATATCAGGAGAACATGAAGTGGAAAGAGGTATATTAAACTTCAGCTTTAAATGCATCGCCTTAAAGTTGCAAATAAGAGGCGCAGGCCTTTCAAGAGGCGCTCGAAAATTCTGCGTCTCTTCGTTAAACAGTCACTGTCTCGAAACATCTGCGCCACTTCTCGCTCTTTGATTTGCTCTCCGGAGACGTTACTTTGTGCCATCTCTTTCGACGGCATGTTGTCCTGTTACAAAGCACAATTTTGTGTATTCTCGAAATTTTCGCCAGATTTTGGCCAATATATCAGGAGAAAATGAAGTGGAAAGAGGCATACTAAATTTCAGCTTCAAAGTCATCACCTTAAAGTTGCAAATAAGAGGCGCAGGCCTTTCAAGAGGCGTTCGAAAATTCTGCGTGTCTTCGTTAAACAGTCACTGTCTCGAATCATCTGCGCCACTTCTCGCACTTTGATTTGCTCTCCGGAGACGTTACTTTGTGCCATCTCTTTCGACGGCATGTTCTCCTATTACAATGCCCAAGTTTGTGCATTCTGAAAATTTTCGCCAGATTTTGCCCATATATCAGGAGAACATGAAGTGGAAAGAGGTATACTAAATTTCAGCTTCAAAGGCATCGCCTTAAAGTTGCAAATAAGAGGCGCAGGCCTTTCAAGAGGCGTTCGAAAATTCTGCGTCTCTTCGTTAAACAGTCACTGTCTCGACACATCTGCGCCACTTCTCGCTCTTTGATTTGCTCTCCGGAGACGTTACTTTGTGCCATCTCTTTCGACGGCATGTTGTCCTGTTACAAAGCACAATTTTGTGTATTCTCGAAATTTTCGCCAGATTTTGGCCAATATATCAGGAGAAAATGAAGTGGAAAGAGGTATACTAAATTTCAGCTTCAAATGCATCGCCTTAAAGTTGCATATAAGAGGCGCAGGCCTTTCAAGAGGCGCTCGAAAATTCTGCGTCTCGTTGTTAAACAATCACTGTCTCGAAACACCTGCGCCGCTTCTCGCTCTTTGATTTGCTCTCCAGAGACGTTACATTGTTCCATCTCTTTCGACGGCATGTTGTCCTGTTACAAAGCACAATTTTGTGTATTCTCGAAATTTTCGCCAGATTTTGGCCAATATATCACGAGAAAATGAAGTGGAAAGAGGTATACTAAATTTCAGCTTCAAAGGCATCGCCTTAAAGTTGCAAATAAGAGGCGCAGGCCTTTCAAGAGGCGTTCGAAAATTCTGCGTGTCTTCGTTAAACAGTCACTGTCTCGAAACATCTGCGCCACTTCTCGCTCTTTGATTTGCTCTCCGGAGACGTTACTTTGTGCCATCTCTTTCGACGGCATGTTCTCCTATTACAATGCCCCAGTTTGTGCATTCTGAAAATTTTCGCCAGATTTTGCCCATATATCAGGAGAACATGAAGTGGAAAGGGGTATACTAAATTTCAGCTTCAAAGGCATCGCCTTAAAGTTGCAAATAAGAGGCGCAGGCCTTTCAAGAGGCGTTCGAAAATTCTGCGTCTCTTCGTGAAACAGTCACTGTCTCGAAACACCTGCGCCACTTCTCGCTCTTTGATTTGCTCTCCGGAGACATTACCTTGTTCCATTTCTTTCGACGGCATGTTCTCCTGTTACAAAGCCCAATTTTGTGTATTCTCGAAATTTTCGCCAGATTTTGGCCATTAAATCAGGAGAAAATGAAGTGGAAAGAGGTATACTAAATTTCAGCTTCAAATGCATCGCCTTAAAGTTGCAAATAAGAGGCGCAGGCCTTTCAAGAGGCGCTCGAAAATTCTGCGTGTCTTCGTTAAACAGTCACTGTCTCGAAACATCTGCGCCACTTCTCGCTCTTTGATTTGCTCTCCGGAGACGTTACTTTGTGCCATCTCTTTCGACGGCATGTTCTCCTATTACAATGCCCCAGTTTGTGCATTCTGAAAATTTTCGCCAGATTTTGCCCATATATCAGGAGAACATGAAGTGGAAAGGGGTATACTAAATTTCAGCTTCAAAGGCATCGCCTTAAAGTTGCAAATAAGAGGCGCAGGCCTTTCAAGAGGCGTTCGAAAATTCTGCGTCTCTTCGTGAAACAGTCACTGTCTCGAAACACCTGCGCCACTTCTCGCTCTTTGATTTGCTCTCCGGAGACATTACCTTGTTCCATTTGTTTCGACGGCATGTTCTCCAGTTACAAAGCCCAATTTTGTGTATTCTCGAAATTTTCGCCAGATTTTGGCCATTAAATCAGGAGAAAATGAAGTGGAAAGAGGTATACTAAATTTCAGCTTCAAATGCATCGCCTTAAAGTTGCAAATAAGAGGCGCAGGCCTTTCAAGAGGCGTTCGAAAATTCTGCGTCTCTTCGTTAATGAGTCACTGTCTCGAAACATCTGCGCCACTTCTCGCTCTTTGATTTGCTCTCCGGGGACGTTACTTTGTGCCATCTCTTTCGACGGCATGATCTCCTGTTACAAAGCCCAATTTTGTGCATTCTGAAAATTTTCGCTAGATTTTGGCCAATATATCAGGAGAACATGAAGTGGAAAGAGGTATACTAAATTTCAGCTCCAAAGGCATCGCTTAAAAGTATCAAATCAGAGGCGCAGGCCTTTCAAGAGGCGTTCGAAAATTCTGCGTCTCTTCGTTAATCAGTCACTGTCTCGAAACATCTGCGCCACTTCTCGCTCTTTGATTTGCTCTCCGGAGACGTTACTTTGTGCCATCTCTTTCGACGGCATCTTCTCCTGTTACAAAGCCCAATTTTGTGCATTCTGAAAATTTTCGCCAGATTTTGGCCAATATATCAGGAGAACATGAAGTCGAAAGAGGTATATTAAACTTCAGCTTCAAATGCATCGCCTTTAAGTTGCAAATAAGAGGCGCAGGCCTTTCAAGAGGCGCTCGAAAATTCTGCGTCTCTTCGTTAAACAGTCACTGTCTCGAAACATCTGCGCCACTTCTCGCTCTTTGATTTGCTCTCCGGAGACGTTACTTTGTGCCATCTCTTTCGACGGCATGTTGTCCTGTTACAAAGCACAATTTTGTGTATTCTCGAAATTTTCGCTAGATTTTGGCCAATATATCAGGAGAAAATGAAGTGGTAATAGGTATACTAAATTTCAGCTTCAATGGCATCGCCTTAAAGTTGAAAATAAGAGGCGCAGGCCATTCAAGAGGCGTTCAAAAATTCTGCGTCTCTTCGTTAAACAGTCACTGTCTCGAAACATCTGCGCCACTTCTCGCTCTTTGATTTGCTCTCCGGAGACGTTACTTTGTGCCATCTCTTTCGACGGCATGTTCTCCTGTTACAAAGCCCAATTTTGTGTATTCTCGAAATTTTCGCCAGATTTTGGCCATTAAATCAGGAGAAAATGAAGTGGAAAGAGGTATACTAAATTTCAGCTCCAAAGGCATCGCTTAAAAGTATCAAATCAGAGGCGCAGGCCTTTCAAGAGGCGTTCGAAAATTCTGCGTCTCTTCGTTAATCAGTCACTGTCTCGAAACATCTGCGCCACTTCTCGCTCTTTGATTTGCTCTCCGGAGACTTTACTTTGTGACATCTCTTTCGACGGCATGTTGTCCTGTTACAAAGCCCAATTTTGTGCATTCTGAAAATTTTCGCCAGATTTTGGCCAATATATCAGGAGAACATGAAGTGGAAAGAGGTATACTAAATTTCAGCTTCAAAGGCATCGCCTTAAAGTTGCAAATAAGAGGAGCAGGCCTTTCAAGAGGCGTTCGATAATTCTGCGTCTCTTCGTCAAACAGTTACTGACTCGAAACATCTGCGCCACTTCTCGCTCTTTGATTTGCTCTCCGGAGACGTTACTTTGTTCCATCTCTTTCGACGGCATGTTCTCCTGTTACAAAGCCCAATTTCGTGTATTCTCGAAATTTTCGCCAGATTTTGGCCATTAAATCAGGAGAAAATGAAGTGGAAAGAGGTATACTAAATTTCAGCTTCAAAGGCATCGCCTTAAAGTTGCAAATAAGAGGCGCAGGCATTTCAAGAGGCGTTCGAAAATTCTGCGTCTCTTCGTTAAACAGTCACTGTCTCGAAACATCTGCGCCACTTCTCGCTCTTTGATTTGCTCTCCGGAGACATTACTTTGTTCCATCTGTTTCGACGGCATGTTCTCCTGTTACAAAGCCCAATTTTGTGTATTCTCGAAATTTTCGCCAGATTTTGGCCATTAAATCAGGAGAAAATGAAGTGGAAAGAGGTATACTAAATTTCAGCTTCAAAGGCATCGCCTTAAAGTTGCAAATAAGAGGCGCAGGCCTTTCAAGAGGCGTTCGAAAATTCTGCGTCTCTTCGTTAAACAGTCACTGTCTCGAAACATCTGCGCCACTTCTCGCTCTTTGATTTGCTCTCCGGAGACATTACTTTGTTCCATCTGTTTCGACGGCATGTTCTCCTGTTACAAAGCCCAATTTTGTGTATTCTCGAAATTTTCGGCAGATTTTGGCCATTAAATCAGGAGAAAATGAAGTGGAAAGAGGTATACTAAATTTCAGCTTCAAAGGCATCGCCTTAAAGTTGCAAATAAGAGGCGCAGGCCTTTCAAGAGGTGTTCGAAAATTTTGCGTCTCTTCGTTAAACAGTCACTGTCTCGAAACATCTGCGCCACTTCTCGCTCTTTGATTTGCTCTCCGGAGACGTTACTTTGTGCCATCTCTTTCGACGGCATGTTCTCCTGTTACATGCCCAATTTTGTGCATTCGGAAATTTATCGCCAGATTTTGGCCAATATATCAGGAGAAAATGAAGTGGAAAGAGGTATACTAAATTTCAGCTTTAAAGGCATCGCCTTAAAGTTGCAAATAAGAGGCGCAGGCCTTTCAAGAGGCGTTCGAAAATTCTGTGTCTCTTCGTGAAACAGTCACTGTCTCGAAACACCTGCGCCACTTCTCGCTCTTTGATTTGCTCTCCGGAGACATTACTTTGTTCCATCTCTTTCGACGGCATGTTCTCCTGTTACAAAGCCCAATTTTGTGTATTCTCGAAATTTTCGCCAGATTTTGGCCATTAAATCAGGAGAAAATGAAGTGGAAAGAGGTATACTAAATTTCAGCTTCAAAGGCATCGCCTTAAAGTTGCAAATAAGAGGCGCAGGCCATTCAAGAGGCGTTCGATAATTCTGCGTCTCTTCGTCAAACAGTCACTGACTCGAAACATCTGCGCCACTTCTCGCTCTTTGATTTGCTCTCCGGAGACGTTACTTTGTGCCATCTCTTTCGACGGCATGCTCTCCTGTTACAAAGCCCAATTTTGTGCATTCTGAAAATTTTCGCCAGATTTTGGCCAATATATCAGGAGAACATGAAGTCGAAAGAGGCATACTAAATTTCAGCTTCAAATGCATCGCCTTAAAGTTGCAAATAAGAGGCGCAGGCCTTTCAAGAGGCGTTCGAAAATTCTGCGTCTCTTCGTTAATCAGTCACTGTCTCGAAACATCTGCGCCACTTCTCGCTCTTTGATTTGCTCTCCGGAGACGTTACTTTGTCCCATCTCTTTCGACGGCATGATCTCCTGTTACAAAGCCCAATTTTGTGCATTCTGAAAATTTTCGCTAGATTTTGGCCAATATATCAGGAGAACATGAAGTGGAAAGAGGTATACTAAATTTCAGCTCCAAAGGCATCGCTTAAAAGTATCAAATCAGAGGCGCAGGCCTTTCAAGAGGCGTTCGAAAATTGTGCGACTCTTCGTTAAACAGGCACTGTCTCGAAACATATGCGGCACTTCTCGCTCTTTGATTTGCTCTCCGGAGACGTTACTTTGTGCCATCTCTTTCGACGGCATGCTCTCCTGTTACAAAGCCCAATTTTGTGCATTCTGAAAATTTTCGCCAGATTTTGGCCAATATATCAGGAGAAAATGAAGTGGAAAGAGGTATACTAAATTTCAGCTTCAAATGCATCGCCTTAAAGTTGCAAATAAGAGGCGCAGGCCTTTCAAGAGGCGCTCGAAAATTCTGCGTCTCGTTGTTAAACAATCACTGTCTCGAAACACCTGCGCCACTTCTCGCTCTTTGATTTGCTCTCCAGAGACGTTACATTGTTCCATCTCTTTCGACGGCATGTTGTCCTGTTACAAAGCACAATTTTGTGTATTCTCGAAATTTTCGCAAGATTTTGGCCAATATATCAGGAGAAAATGAAGTGGAAAAGGTATACTAAATTTCAGCTTCAAAGGCATCACCTTAAAGTTGCAAATAAGAGGCGCAGGCCTTTCAAGAGGCGTTCGAAAATTCTGCGTGTCTTCGTTAAACAGTCACTGTCTCGAATCATCTGCGCCACTTCTCGCACTTTGATTTGCTCTCCGGAGACGTTACTTTGTGCCATCTCTTTCGACGGCATGTTCTCCTATTACAATGCCCAAGTTTGTGCATTCTGAAAATTTTCGCCAGATTTTGCCCATATATCAGGAGAACATGAAGTGGAAAGAGGTATACTAAATTTCAGCTTCAAAGGCATCGCCTTAAAGTTGCAAATAAGAGGCGCAGGCCTTTCAAGAGGCGTTCGAAAATTCTGCGTCTCTTCGTTAAACAGTCACTGTCTCGACACATCTGCGCCACTTCTCGCTCTTTGATTTGCTCTCCGGAGACGTTACTTTGTGCCATCTCTTTCGACGGCATGTTGTCCTGTTACAAAGCACAATTTTGTGTATTCTCGAAATTTTCGCCAG
The DNA here is from genome assembly GCF_050908995.1 of Andrena cerasifolii. Lineage (NCBI taxonomy): Eukaryota > Metazoa > Arthropoda > Insecta > Hymenoptera > Andrenidae > Andrena > Andrena cerasifolii. Next base: position 29,052 of record NW_027485661.1, read on the forward strand.
ATTTTGGCCAATATATCAGGAGAAAATGAAGTGGAAAGAGGTATACTAAATTTCAGCTTCAAATGCATCGCCTTAAAGTTGCATATAAGAGGCGCAGGCCTTTCAAGAGGCGCTCGAAAATTCTGCGTCTCGTTGTTAAACAATCACTGTCTCGAAACACCTGCGCCACTTCTCGCTCTTTGATTTGCTCTCCAGAGACGTTACATTGTTCCATCTCTTTCGACGGCATGTTCTCCTGTTACAAAGCACAATTTTGTGTATTCTCGAAATTTTCGCCAGATTTTGGCCAATATATCACGAGAAAATGAAGTGGAAAGAGGTATACTAAATTTCAGCTTCAAAGGCATCGCCTTAAAGTTGCAAATAAGAGGCGCAGGCCTTTCAAGAGGCGTTCGAAAATTCTGCGTGTCTTCGTTAAACAGTCACTGTCTCGAAACATCTGCGCCACTTCTCGCTCTTTGATTTGCTCTCCGGAGACGTTACTTTGTGCCATCTCTTTCGACGGCATGTTCTCCTATTACAATGCCCCAGTTTGTGCATTCTGAAAATTTTCGCTAGATTTTGGCCAATATATCAGGAGAACATGAAGTGGAAAGAGGTATACTAAATTTCAGCTCCAAAGGCATCGCTTAAAAGTATCAAATCAGAGGCGCAGGCCTTTCAAGAGGCGTTCGAAAATTCTGCGTCTCTTCGTTAATCAGTCACTGTCTCGAAACATCTGCGCCACTTCTCGCTCTTTGATTTGCTCTCCGGAGACGTTACTTTGTGCCATCTCTTTCGACGGCATCTTCTCCTGTTACAAAGCCCAATTTTGTGCATTCTGAAAATTTTCGCCAGATTTTGGCCAATATATCAGGAGAACATGAAGTCGAAAGAGGTATATTAAACTTCAGCTTCAAATGCATCGCCTTAAAGTTGCAAATAAGAGGCGCAGGCCTTTCAAGAGGCGCTCGAAAATTCTGCGTCTCTTCGTTAAACAGTCACTGTCTCGAAACATCTGCGCCACTTCTCGCTCTTTGATTTGCTCTCCGGAGACGTTACTTTGTGCTATCTCTTTCGACGGCATGTTCTCCTATTACAATGCCCAAGTTTGTGCATTCTGAAAATTTTCGCCAGATTTTGCCCATATATCAGGAGAACATGAAGTGGAAAGAGGTATACTAAATTTCAGCTTCAAAGGCATCGCCTTAAAGTTGCAAATAAGAGGCGCAGGCCTTTCAAGAGGCGTTCGAAAATTCTGCGTCTCTTCGTTAAACAGTCACTGTCTCGACACATCTGCGCCACTTCTCGCTCTTTGATTTGCTCTCCGGAGACGTTACTTTGTGCCATCTCTTTCGACGGCATGTTGTCCTGTTACAAAGCACAATTTTGTGTATTCTCGAAATTTTCGCCAGATTTTGGCCAATATATCAGGAGAACATGAAGTCGAAAGAGGCATACTAAATTTCAGCTTCAAATGCATCGCCTTAAAGTTGCAAATAAGAGGCGCAGGCCTTTCAAGAGGCGTTCGAAAATTCTGCGTCTCTTCGTTAATCAGTCACTGTCTCGAAACATCTGCGCCACTTCTCGCTCTTTGATTTGCTCTCCGGAGACGTTACTTTGTCCCATCTCTTTCGACGGCATGATCTCCTGTTACAAAGCCCAATTTTGTGCATTCTGAAAATTTTCGCTAGATTTTGGCCAATATATCAGGAGAACATGAAGTGGAAAGAGGTATACTAAATTTCAGCTCCAAAGGCATCGCTTAAAAGTATCAAATCAGAGGCGCAGGCCTTTCAAGAGGCGTTCGAAAATTGTGCGACTCTTCGTTAAACAGGCACTGTCTCGAAACATATGCGGCACTTCTCGCTCTTTGATTTGCTCTCCGGAGACGTTACTTTGTGCCATCTCTTTCGACGGCATGCTCTCCTGTTACAAAGCCCAATTTTGTGCATTCTGAAAATTTTCGCCAGATTTTGGCCAATATATCAGGAGAAAATGAAGTGGAAAGAGGTATACTAAATTTCAGCTTCAAATGCATCGCCTTAAAGTTGCAAATAAGAGGCGCAGGCCTTTCAAGAGGCGCTCGAAAATTCTGCGTCTCGTTGTTAAACAATCACTGTCTCGAAACACCTGCGCCACTTCTCGCTCTTTGATTTGCTCTCCAGAGACGTTACATTGTTCCATCTCTTTCGACGGCATGTTGTCCTGTTACAAAGCACAATTTTGTGTATTCTCGAAATTTTCGCCAGATTTTGGCCAATATATCAGGAGAAAATGAAGTGGAAAAGGTATACTAAATTTCAGCTTCAAAGGCATCACCTTAAAGTTGCAAATAAGAGGCGCAGGCCTTTCAAGAGGCGTTCGAAAATTCTGCGTGTCTTCGTTAAACAGTCACTGTCTCGAATCATCTGCGCCACTTCTCGCACTTTGATTTGCTCTCCGGAGACGTTACTTTGTGCCATCTCTTTCGACGGCATGTTCTCCTATTACAATGCCCAAGTTTGTGCATTCTGAAAATTTTCGCCAGATTTTGCCCATATATCAGGAGAACATGAAGTGGAAAGAGGTATACTAAATTTCAGCTTCAAAGGCATCGCCTTAAAGTTGCAAATAAGAGGCGCAGGCCTTTCAAGAGGCGTTCGAAAATTCTGCGTCTCTTCGTTAAACAGTCACTGTCTCGACACATCTGCGCCACTTCTCGCTCTTTGATTTGCTCTCCGGAGACGTTACTTTGTGCCATCTCTTTCGACGGCATGTTGTCCTGTTACAAAGCACAATTTTGTGTATTCTCGAAATTTTCGCCAGATTTTGGCCAATATATCAGGAGAAAATGAAGTGGAAAGAGGTATACTAAATTTCAGCTTCAAATGCATCGCCTTAAAGTTGCATATAAGAGGCGCAGGCCTTTCAAGAGGCGCTCGAAAATTCTGCGTCTCGTTGTTAAACAATCACTGTCTCGAAACACCTGCGCCACTTCTCGCTCTTTGATTTGCTCTCCAGAGACGTTACATTGTTCCATCTCTTTCGACGGCATGTTCTCCTGTTACAAAGCACAATTTTGTGTATTCTCGAAATTTTCGCCAGATTTTGGCCAATATATCACGAGAAAATGAAGTGGAAAGAGGTATACTAAATTTCAGCTTCAAAGGCATCGCCTTAAAGTTGCAAATAAGAGGCGCAGGCCTTTCAAGAGGCGTTCGAAAATTCTGCGTGTCTTCGTTAAACAGTCACTGTCTCGAAACATCTGCGCCACTTCTCGCTCTTTGATTTGCTCTCCGGAGACGTTACTTTGTGCCATCTCTTTCGACGGCATGTTCTCCTATTACAATGCCCCAGTTTGTGCATTCTGAAAATTTTCGCTAGATTTTGGCCAATATATCAGGAGAACATGAAGTGGAAAGAGGTATACTAAATTTCAGCTCCAAAGGCATCGCTTAAAAGTATCAAATCAGAGGCGCAGGCCTTTCAAGAGGCGTTCGAAAATTCTGCGTCTCTTCGTTAATCAGTCACTGTCTCGAAACATCTGCGCCACTTCTCGCTCTTTGATTTGCTCTCCGGAGACGTTACTTTGTGCCATCTCTTTCGACGGCATCTTCTCCTGTTACAAAGCCCAATTTTGTGCATTCTGAAAATTTTCGCCAGATTTTGGCCAATATATCAGGAGAACATGAAGTCGAAAGAGGTATATTAAACTTCAGCTTCAAATGCATCGCCTTAAAGTTGCAAATAAGAGGCGCAGGCCTTTCAAGAGGCGCTCGAAAATTCTGCGTCTCTTCGTTAAACAGTCACTGTCTCGAAACATCTGCGCCACTTCTCGCTCTTTGATTTGCTCTCCGGAGACGTTACTTTGTGCTATCTCTTTCGA
>NW_027485663.1:0-32867 GCF_050908995.1 Andrena cerasifolii
GTTTTACTCGTTTTACGCGTTTTACGCGTTTTACGCGTTTTACTCGTTTTACTCGTTTTACTCGTTTTACTCGTTTTACTCGTTTTACTCGTTTTACTCGTTTTACTCGTTTTACTAGTTTTGCTCGTTTTACTCGTTTTGCTCGTTTTACTCGTATTACTCGTATTACTCGTTTTACTCGTTTTACGCGTTTTACGCGTTTTACGCGTTTTACTCGTTTTACTCGTTTTACTCGTTTTACTCGTTTTACTCGTTTTACTCATTTTACTAGTTTTACTCGTTTTACCCGTTTTACTCGTTTTACCCGTTTTACTCGTTTTGCCCGTTTTACTCGTTTTACTCGTTTTACTCGTTTTACTCGTTTTGCTCGTTTTGCTCGTTTTACTCGTTTTGCTCGTTTTACTCGTTTTACTCGTTTTACTCGTTTTACTCGTTTTACTCGTTTTACTCGTTTTACTCGTTTTACTCGTTTTACTCGTTTTACTCGTTTTACTCGTTTTACTCGTTTTACTCGTTTTACTCGTTTTACTCGTTTTGCTCGTTTTACTCGTATTACTCGTTTTACTCGTTTTACTCGTTTTACTCGTTTTACTCGTTTTACTCGTTTTACTCGTTTTACTCGTTTTACTCGTTTTACTCGTTTTACTCGTTTTACTCGTTTTACTCGTTTTACTCGTTTTACTCGTTTTACTCGTTTTACTCGTTTTACTCGTTTTACTCGTTTTACTAGTTTTACTAGTTTTGCTCGTTTTACTCGTTTTACTCGTTTTACTCGTTTTACTAGTTTTGCTCGTTTTACTCGTTTTGCTCGTTTTACTCGATTTTACTAGTTTTACTAGTTTTACTCGTTTTACTCGTTTTACTAGTTTTACTAGTTTTACTAGTTTTACTCGTTTTACTCGTTTTACCCGTTTTACTCGTTTTACTCGTTTTACTCGTTTTACTCGTTTTACCCGTTTTACTCGTTTTGCCCGTTTTACTCGTTTTACTCGTTTTACTCGTTTTACTCGTTTTACTCGTTTTGCTCGTTTTGCTCGTTTTACTCGTTTTACTCGTTTTACTCGTTTTACTCGTTTTACTCGTTTTACTCGTTTTACTAGTTTTACTCGTTATACTCGTTTTACTAGTTTTACTCGTTTTACTCGTTTTACTCGTTTTACTCGTTTTACTCGTTTTACTCGTTTTACTCGTTTTACTCGTTTTACTGGTTTTACTCGTTTTACTCGTATTACTCGTTTTACTCGTTTTACTCGTTTTACTAGTTTTACTCGTTATACTCGTTTTACTAGTTTTACTCGTTTTACTCGTTTTACTAGTTTTGCTCGTTTTACTCGTTTTACTGGTTTTACTCGTTTTACTCGTTTTACTCGTTTTACTCGTTTTACTAGTTTTACTCGTTTTACTAGTTTTACTCGTTTTGCTCGTTTTACTCGTTTTACTCGTTTTACTCGTTTTACTCGTTTTACTAGTTTTGCTCGTTTTACTCGTTTTGCTCGTTTTACTCGTATTACTCGTATTACTCGTTTTACTCGTTTTACTCGTTTTACGCGTTTTACGCGTTTTACTCGTTTTACTCGTTTTACTCGTTTTACTCGTTTTACTCGTTTTACTCGTTTTACTAGTTTTACTCGTTTTACCCGTTTTACTCGTTTTACCCGTTTTACTCGTTTTGCCCGTTTTACTCGTTTTACTCGTTTTACTCGTTTTACTCGTTTTGCTCGTTTTGCTCGTTTTACTCGTTTTGCTCGTTTTACTCGTTTTACTCGTTTTACTCGTTTTACTCGTTTTACTCGTTTTACTCGTTTTACTCGTTTTACTCGTTTTACTCGTTTTACTCGTTTTACTCGTTTTACTCGTTTTACTCGTTTTACTCGTTTTACTCGTTTTACTCGTTTTACTCGTTTTACTCGTTTTACTCGTTTTACTAGTTTTACTCGTTTTACTCGTTTTACTCGTTTTACTCGTTTTACTCGTTTTACTCGTTTTACTCGTTTTACTCGTTTTACTCGTTTTACTCGTTTTACTCGTTTTACTCGTTTTACTCGTTTTACTCGTTTTACTCGTTTTACTCGTTTTACTCGTTTTACTAGTTGTACTCGTTTTACTCGTTTTACTCGTTTTACTCGTTTTACCCGTTTTACTCGTTTTACCCGTTTTACTCGTTTTACCCGTTTTACTCGTTTTGCCCGTTTTACTCGTTTTACTCGTTTTACTCGTTTTACTCGTTTTACTAGTTTTGCTCGTTTTACTCGTTTTACTCGTTTTACTCGTTTTACTCGATTTACTCGTTTTACTCGTTTTACTCGTTTTACTCGTTTTACTCGTTTTACTCGTTTTACTCGTTTTACTCGATTTACTCGTTTTACTCGTTTTACTCGTTTTACTCGTTTTACTCGTTTTACTCGCTTTACTCGTTTTACTCGTTTTACTCGCTTTACTCGTTTTACTCGTTTTACTCGTTTTACTCGATTTACTCGTTTTACTCGTTTTACTCGTTTTACTCGTTTTACTCGTTTTACTCGTTTAACTAGTTTTACTAGTTTTACTCGTTTTACTCGTTTTACTCGTTTTACTCGTTTTACTCGTTTTACTCGTTTTACTCGTTTTACTCGTTTTACTCGTTTTACTGGTTTTACTCGTTTTACTCGTTTTACTGGTTTTACTCGTTTTACTCGTATTACTCGTATTACTCGTTTTACTCGTTTTGCTCGTTTTGCTCGTTTTACTCGTTTTGCTCGTTTTACTCGTTTTACTCGTTTTACTCGTTTTACTCGTTTTACTCGTTTTACTCGTTTACTCGTTTTACTCGTTTTACTCGTTTTACTCGTTTTACTAGTTTTAATCGTTTTACTCGTTTTACTCGTTTTACTCGTTTTACTCGTTTTACTCGTTTTACTCGTTTTACTCGTTTTACCCGTTTTACTCGTTTTACCCGTTTTACTCGTTTTACCCGTTTTACTCGTTTTGCCCGTTTTAGTCGTTTACTCGTTTTACTCGTTTTACTCGTTTTACTAGTTTTGCTCGTTTTACTCGTTTTACTCGTTTTACTCGTTTTACTCGTTTTACTCGTTTTACTCGTTTTACTCGTTTTACTCGTTTTACTCGTTTTACTCGTTTTACTCGTTTTACTCGTTTTACTCGTTTTACTCGTTTTACTCGTTTTACTCGTTTTACTCGTTTTACTCGTTTTACTCGTTTTACTCGTTTTACTCGTTTTACTCGTTTTACTAGTTTTGCTCGTTTTACTCGTTTTACTCGTTTTACTCGTTTTACTAGTTTTGCTCGTTTACTCGTTTTGCTCGTTTTACTCGTTTTGCTCGTTTTACTCGATTTACTGGTTTTACTAGTTTTACTAGTTTTACTCGTTTTACTCGTTTTACTCGTTTTACTCGTTTTACTCGTTTTACTCGTTTTACTCGTTTTACTCGTATTACTCGTTTTACTCGTTTTACTCGTTTTACTCGTTTTACTAGTTTTACTCGTTATACTCGTTTTACTAGTTTTACTCGTTTTACTCGTTTTACTAGTTTTGCTCGTTTTACTCGTTTTACTCGTTTTACTCGTTTTACTCGTTTTACTCGTTTTACTCGTTTTACTCGTTTTACTCGTTTTACTCGTTTTACTCGTTTTACCCGTTTTACCCGTTTTACCCGTTTTACCCGTTTTACTCGTTTTACTCGTTTTACTCGTTTTACTCGTTTTACTCGTTTTACTCGTTTTACTCGTTTTACTCGTTTTACTCGTTTTACTCGTTTTACTCGTTTTACTCGTTTTACTCGTTTTACTCGTTTTACTCGTTTTACTCGTTTTACTCGTTTTACTCGTTTTACTCGTTTTACTCGTTTTACTCGTTTTACTCGTTTTACTCGTTTTACTCGTTTTACTCGTTTTACTCGTTTTACTCGTTTTACTCGTTTTACTCGTTTTACTCGTTTTACTAGTTTTACTAGTTTTGCTCGTTTTACTCGTTTTACTCGTTTTACTCGTTTTACTAGTTTTGCTCGTTTTACTCGTTTTGCTCGTTTTACTCGATTTTACTAGTTTTACTAGTTTTACTCGTTTTACTCGTTTTACTAGTTTTACTAGTTTTACTAGTTTTACTCGTTTTACTCGTTTTACCCGTTTTACTCGTTTTACTCGTTTTACTCGTTTTACTCGTTTTACCCGTTTTACTCGTTTTGCTCGTTTTGCCCGTTTTACTCGTTTTACTCGTTTTACTCGTTTTACTCGTTTTACTCGTTTTGCTCGTTTTGCTCGTTTTACTCGTTTTACTCGTTTTACTCGTTTTACTCGTTTTACTCGTTTTACTCGTTTTACTAGTTTTACTCGTTATACTCGTTTTACTAGTTTTACTCGTTTTACTCGTTTTACTCGTTTTACTCGTTTTACTCGTTTTACTCGTTTTACTCGTTTTACTCGTTTTACTCGTTTTACTCGTTTTACTGGTTTTACTCGTTTTACTCGTATTACTCGTTTTACTCGTTTTACTCGTTTTACTAGTTTTACTCGTTATACTCGTTTTACTAGTTTTACTCGTTTTACTCGTTTTACTAGTTTTGCTCGTTTTACTCGTTTTACTGGTTTTACTCGTTTTACTCGTTTTACTCGTTTTACTAGTTTTACTCGTTTTACTAGTTTTACTCGTTTTGCTCGTTTTACTCGTTTTACTCGTTTTACTCGTTTTACTCGTTTTACTAGTTTTGCTCGTTTTACTCGTTTTGCTCGTTTTACTCGTATTACTCGTATTACTCGTTTTACTCGTTTTACGCGTTTTACGCGTTTACGCGTTTTACTCGTTTTACTCGTTTTACTCGTTTTACTCGTTTTACTCGTTTTACTCATTTTACTAGTTTTACTCGTTTTACCCGTTTTACTCGTTTTACCCGTTTTACTCGTTTTGCCCGTTTTACTCGTTTTACTCGTTTTACTCGTTTTACTCGTTTTGCTCGTTTTGCTCGTTTTACTCGTTTTGCTCGTTTTACTCGTTTTACTCGTTTTACTCGTTTTACTCGTTTTACTCGTTTTACTCGTTTTACTCGTTTTACTCGTTTTACTCGTTTTACTCGTTTTACTCGTTTACTCGTTTTACTCGTTTTACTCGTTTTACTCGTTTTGCTCGTTTTACTCGTATTACTCGTTTTACTCGTTTTACTCGTTTTACTCGTTTTACTCGTTTTACTCGTTTTACTCGTTTTACTCGTTTTACTCGTTTTACTCGTTTTACTCGTTTTACTCGTTTTACTCGTTTTACTCGTTTTACTCGTTTTACTCGTTTTACTCGTTTTACTCGTTTTACTCGTTTTACTCGTTTTACTCGTTTTACTCGTTTTACTAGTTTTACTAGTTTTGCTCGTTTTACTCGTTTTACTCGTTTTACTCGTTTTACTAGTTTTGCTCGTTTTACTCGTTTTGCTCGTTTTACTCGATTTTACTAGTTTTACTAGTTTTACTCGTTTTACTCGTTTTACTAGTTTTACTAGTTTTACTAGTTTTACTCGTTTTACTCGTTTTACCCGTTTTACTCGTTTTACTCGTTTTACTCGTTTTACTCGTTTTACCCGTTTTACTCGTTTTGCCCGTTTTACTCGTTTTACTCGTTTTACTCGTTTTACTCGTTTTACTCGTTTTGCTCGTTTTGCTCGTTTTACTCGTTTTACTCGTTTTACTCGTTTTACTCGTTTTACTCGTTTTACTCGTTTTACTCGTTTTACTAGTTTTACTCGTTATACTCGTTTTACTAGTTTACTCGTTTACTCGTTTTACTCGTTTTTACTCGTTTTACTCGTTTTACTCGTTTACTCGTTTTACTCGTTTTACTCGTTTTACTGGTTTTACTCGTTTTACTCGTATTACTCGTTTTACTCGTTTTACTCGTTTTACTAGTTTTACTCGTTATACTCGTTTTACTAGTTTTACTCGTTTTACTCGTTTTACTAGTTTTGCTCGTTTTACTCGTTTTACTGGTTTTACTCGTTTTACTCGTTTTACTCGTTTTACTCGTTTTACTAGTTTTACTCGTTTTACTAGTTTACTCGTTTTGCTCGTTTTACTCGTTTTACTCGTTTTACTCGTTTTACTCGTTTTACTAGTTTTGCTCGTTTTACTCGTTTTGCTCGTTTTACTCGTATTACTCGTATTACTCGTTTTACTCGTTTTACTCGTTTTACGCGTTTTACGCGTTTTACTCGTTTTACTCGTTTTACTCGTTTTACTCGTTTACTCGTTTTACTCGTTTACTAGTTTTACTCGTTTTACCCGTTTTACTCGTTTTACCCGTTTTACTCGTTTTGCCCGTTTTACTCGTTTTACTCGTTTTACTCGTTTTACTCGTTTTGCTCGTTTTGCTCGTTTTACTCGTTTTGCTCGTTTTACTCGTTTTACTCGTTTTACTCGTTTTACTCGTTTTACTCGTTTTACTCGTTTTACTCGTTTTACTCGTTTTACTCGTTTACTCGTTTTACTCGTTTTACTCGTTTTACTCGTTTTACTCGTTTTACTCGTTTTACTCGTTTTACTAGTTTTACTCGTTTTACTCGTTTTACTCGTTTTACTCGTTTTACTCGTTTTACTCGTTTTACTCGTTTTACTTTTACCTTTCTCGTTTTACTCGTTTTACTCGTTTTACTCGTTTTACTCGTTTTACTCGTTTTACTCGTTTTACTAGTTTTACTCGTTTTACTCGTTTTACTCGTTTTACTCGTTTTACCCGTTTTACTCGTTTTACCCGTTTTACTCGTTTTACCCGTTTTACTCGTTTTGCCCGTTTTACTCGTTTTACTCGTTTTACTCGTTTTACTCGTTTTACTAGTTTTGCTCGTTTTACTCGTTTTACTCGTTTTACTCGTTTTACTCGATTTACTCGTTTTACTCGTTTTACTCGTTTTACTCGTTTTACTCGTTTTACTCGTTTTACTCGTTTTACTCGATTTACTCGTTTACTCGTTTTACTCGTTTTACTCGTTTTACTCGTTTACTCGCTTTACTCGTTTTACTCGTTTTACTCGCTTTACTCGTTTTACTCGTTTTACTCGTTTTACTCGATTTACTCGTTTTACTCGTTTTACTCGTTTTACTCGTTTTACTCGTTTACTCGTTTAACTAGTTTTACTAGTTTTACTCGTTTTACTCGTTTTACTCGTTTTACTCGTTTTACTCGTTTTACTCGTTTTACTCGTTTTACTCGTTTTACTCGTTTTACTGGTTTTACTCGTTTTACTCGTATTACTCGTATTACTCGTTTTACTCGTTTTGCTCGTTTTGCTCGTTTTACTCGTTTTGCTCGTTTTACTCGTTTTACTCGTTTTACTCGTTTTACTCGTTTTACTCGTTTTACTCGTTTACTCGTTTTACTCGTTTTACTCGTTTTACTCGTTTTACTAGTTTTAATCGTTTTACTCGTTTTACTCGTTTTACTCGTTTTACTCGTTTTACTCGTTTTACTCTGTTTACTCGTTTTACCCGTTTTACTCGTTTTACCCGTTTTACTCGTTTTACCCGTTTTACTCGTTTTGCCCGTTTTAGTCGTTTTACTCGTTTACTCGTTTTACTCGTTTTACTAGTTTTGCTCGTTTTACTCGTTTTTTACTCGTTTTACTCGTTTTACTCGTTTTACTCGTTTTACTCGTTTTACTCGTTTTACTCGTTTTACTCGTTTTACTCGTTTTACTCGTTTTACTCGTTTTACTCGTTTTACTCGTTTTACTCGTTTTACTCGTTTTACTCGTTTTACTCGTTTTACTCGTTTTACTCGTTTTACTCGTTTTACTAGTTTTGCTCGTTTTACTCGTTTTACTCGTTTTACTCGTTTTACTAGTTTTGCTCGTTTTACTCGTTTTGCTCGTTTTACTCGATTTACTGGTTTTACTAGTTTTACTAGTTTTACTCGTTTTACTCGTTTTACTCGTTTTACTCGTTTTACTCGTTTTACTCGTTTTACTCGTTTTACTCGTTTTACTCGTTTTACTCGTTTTACTCGTTTTACTCGTTTTACTCGTTTTACTCGTTTTACTCGTTTTACTCGTTTTACTCGTTTTACCCGTTTTACCCGTTTTACCCGTTTTACTCGTTTTACTCGTTTTACTCGTTTTACTCGTTTTACTCGTTTTACTCGTTTTACTCGTTTTACTCGTTTTACTCGTTTACTCGTTTTACTCGTTTTACTCGTTTTACTCGTTTTACTCGTTTTACTCGTTTTACTCGTTTTACTCGTTTTACTCGTTTTACTCGTTTTACTCGTTTTACTCGTTTTACTCGTTTTACTCGTTTTACTCGTTTTACTCGTTTTACTCGTTTTACTCGTTTTACTCGTTTTACTCGTTTTACTCGTTTTACTCGTTTACTCGTTTTACTCGTTTTACTAGTTTTACTAGTTTTGCTCGTTTTACTCGTTTTACTCGTTTTACTCGTTTTACTAGTTTTGCTCGTTTTACTCGTTTTGCTCGTTTTACTCGATTTTACTAGTTTTACTAGTTTTACTCGTTTTACTCGTTTTACTAGTCTTACTAGTTTTACTAGTTTTACTCGTTTTACTCGTTTACCCGTTTTACTCGTTTTACTCGTTTTACTCGTTTTACTCGTTTTACCCGTTTTACTCGTTTTGCTCGTTTTGCCCGTTTTACTCGTTTTACTCGTTTTACTCGTTTTACTCGTTTTACTCGTTTTGCTCGTTTTGCTCGTTTTACTCGTTTTACTCGTTTTACTCGTTTTACTCGTTTTACTCGTTTTACTCGTTTTACTAGTTTACTCGTTATACTCGTTTTACTAGTTTTACTCGTTTTACTCGTTTTACTCGTTTTACTCGTTTTACTCGTTTTACTCGTTTTACTCGTTTTACTCGTTTTACTCGTTTTACTGGTTTTACTCGTTTTACTCGTATTACTCGTTTTACTCGTTTTACTCGTTTTTACTAGTTTTACTCGTTATACTCGTTTACTAGTTTTACTCGTTTTACTCGTTTTACTAGTTTTGCTCGTTTTACTCGTTTTACTGAAACTGTTTTACTCGTTTTACTCGTTTTACTCGTTTTACTAGTTTTACTCGTTTTACTAGTTTTACTCGTTTGCTCGTTTTACTCGTTTTACTCGTTTTACTCGTTTTACTCGTTTTTACTAGTTTTGCTCGTTTTACTCGTTTTGCTCGTTTTACTCGTATTACTCGTATTACTCGTTTTACTCGTTTTACGCGTTTTACGCGTTTTACGCGTTTTACTCGTTTTACTCGTTTTACTCGTTTTACTCGTTTTACTCGTTTTACTCATTTTACTAGTTTTACTCGTTTTACCCGTTTTACTCGTTTTACCCGTTTTACTCGTTTTGCCCGTTTTACTCGTTTTACTCGTTTTACTCGTTTTACTCGTTTGCTCGTTTTGCTCGTTTTACTCGTTTTGCTCGTTTTACTCGTTTTGCTCGTTTTACTCGTTTTACTCGTTTTACTCGTTTTACTCGTTTTACTCGTTTTACTCGTTTTACTCGTTTACTCGTTTTACTCGTTTAACTAGTTTTACTAGTTTTACTCGTTTTACTCGTTTTACTCGTTTTACTCGTTTTACTCGTTTTACTCGTTTTACTGGTTTTACTCGTTTTACTCGTATTACTCGTATTACTCGTTTTACTCGTTTTGCTCGTTTTGCTCGTTTTACTCGTTTTGCTCGTTTTACTCGTTTTACTCGTTTTACTCGTTTTACTCGTTTTACTCGTTTTACTCGTTTTACTCGTTTTACTCGTTTTACTCGTTTTACTCGTTTTACTAGTTTTAATCGTTTTACTCGTTTTACTCGTTTTACTCGTTTTACTCGTTTTACTCGTTTTACTCGTTTTACTCGTTTTACTCGTTTTACCCGTTTTACTCGTTTTACCCGTTTTACTCGTTTACCCGTTTTACTCGTTTTGCCCGTTTTAGTCGTTTTACTCCGTTTTACTCGTTTTACTCGTTTTACTAGTTTTGCTCGTTTTACTCGTTTTACTCGTTTTACTCGTTTTACTCGTTTTACTCGTTTTACTCGTTTTACTCGTTTTACTCGTTTTACTCGTTTTACTCGTTTTACTCGTTTTACTCGTTTTACTCGTTTTACTCGTTTTACTCGTTTTGCTCGTTTTACTCGTATTACTCGTTTTACTCGTTTTACTCGTTTTACTCGTTTTACTCGTTTTACTCGTTTTACTCGTTTTACTCGTTTTACTCGTTTTACTCGTTTTACTCGTTTTACTCGTTTTACTCGTTTTACTCGTTTTACTCGTTTTACTCGTTTTACTAGTTTTACTAGTTTTGCTCGTTTTACTCGTTTTACTCGTTTTACTCGTTTTACTAGTTTTGCTCGTTTTACTCGTTTTGCTCGTTTTACTCGATTTTACTAGTTTTACTAGTTTTACTCGTTTTACTCGTTTTACTAGTTTTACTAGTTTTACTAGTTTTACTCGTTTTACTCGTTTTACCCGTTTTACTCGTTTTACTCGTTTTACTCGTTTTACTCGTTTTACCCGTTTTACTCGTTTTGCCCGTTTTACTCGTTTTACTCGTTTTACTCGTTTTACTCGTTTTACTCGTTTTGCTCGTTTTGCTCGTTTTACTCGTTTTACTCGTTTTACTCGTTTTACTCGTTTTACTCGTTTACTCGTTTTACTAGTTTTACTCGTTATACTCGTTTTACTAGTTTTACTCGTTTTACTCGTTTACTCGTTTTACTCGTTTTACTCGTTTACTCGTTTTACTCGTTTTACTCGTTTTACTGGTTTTACTCGTTTTACTCGTATTACTCGTTTTACTCGTTTTACTCGTTTTACTAGTTTTACTCGTTATACTCGTTTTACTAGTTTTACTCGTTTTACTCGTTTTACTAGTTTTGCTCGTTTTACTCGTTTTACTGGTTTTACTCGTTTTACTCGTTTTACTCGTTTTACTCGTTTTACTAGTTTTACTCGTTTTACTAGTTTTACTCGTTTTGCTCGTTTTACTCGTTTTACTCGTTTTACTCGTTTTACTCGTTTTACTAGTTTTGCTCGTTTTACTCGTTTTGCTCGTTTTACTCGTATTACTCGTATTACTCGTTTTACTCGTTTTACTCGTTTTACGCGTTTTACGCGTTTTACTCGTTTTACTCGTTTTACTCGTTTTACTCGTTTTACTCGTTTTACTCGTTTTACTAGTTTTACTCGTTTTACCCGTTTTACTCGTTTTACCCGTTTTACTCGTTTTGCCCGTTTTACTCGTTTTACTCGTTTTACTCGTTTTACTCGTTTTGCTCGTTTTGCTCGTTTTACTCGTTTTGCTCGTTTTACTCGTTTTACTCGTTTTACTCGTTTTACTCGTTTTACTCGTTTTACTCGTTTTACTCGTTTTACTCGTTTTACTCGTTTTACTCGTTTTACTCGTTTTACTCGTTTTACTCGTTTTACTCGTTTTACTCGTTTTACTCGTTTTACTCGTTTTACTCGTTTTACTCGTTTTACTCGTTTTACTAGTTTTACTCGTTTTACTCGTTTTACTCGTTTTACTCGTTTTACTCGTTTTACTCGTTTTACTCGTTTTACTCGTTTTACTCGTTTTACTCGTTTTACTCGTTTTACTCGTTTTACTCGTTTTACTAGTTTTACTCGTTTTACTCGTTTTACTCGTTTTACTCGTTTTACCCGTTTTACTCGTTTTACCCGTTTTACTCGTTTTACCCGTTTTACTCGTTTTGCCCGTTTTACTCGTTTTACTCGTTTTACTCGTTTTACTCGTTTTACTAGTTTTGCTCGTTTTACTCGTTTTACTCGTTTTACTCGTTTTACTCGATTTACTCGTTTTACTCGTTTTACTCGTTTTACTCGTTTTACTCGTTTTACTCGTTTTACTCGTTTTACTCGTTTTACTCGATTTACTCGTTTTACTCGTTTTACTCGTTTTACTCGTTTTACTCGTTTTACTCGCTTTACTCGTTTTACTCGTTTTACTCGCTTTACTCGTTTTACTCGTTTTACTCGATTTACTCGTTTTACTCGTTTTACTCGTTTTACTCGTTTTACTCGTTTTACTCGTTTAACTAGTTTTACTAGTTTTACTCGTTTTACTCGTTTTACTCGTTTTACTCGTTTTACTCGTTTTACTCGTTTTACTCGTTTTACTCGTTTTACTCGTTTTACTGGTTTTACTCGTTTTACTCGTATTACTCGTATTACTCGTTTTACTCGTTTTACTCGTTTTACTCGTTTTGCTCGTTTTACTCGTTTTGCTCGTTTTGCTCGTTTTACTCGTTTTACTCGTTTTACTCGTTTTACTCGTTTTACTCGTTTTACTCGTTTTACTCGTTTTACTCGTTTTACTCGTTTTACTAGTTTTAATCGTTTTAATCGTTTTACTCGTTTTACTCGTTTTACTCGTTTTACTCGTTTTACTCGTTTTACTCGTTTTACTCGTTTTACCCGTTTTACTCGTTTTACCCGTTTTACTCGTTTTACCCGTTTTACTCGTTTTGCCCGTTTTAGTCGTTTTACTCGTTTTACTCGTTTTACTCGTTTTACTAGTTTTGCTCGTTTTACTCGTTTTACTCGTTTTACTCGTTTTACTCGTTTTACTCGTTTTACTCGTTTTACTCGTTTTACTCGTTTTACTCGTTTTACTCGTTTTACTCGTTTTACTCGTTTTACTCGTTTTACTCGTTTTACTCGTTTTACTCGTTTTACTCGTTTTACTCGTTTTACTCGTTTTACTCGTTTTACTCGTTTTACTCGTTTTACTAGTTTTGCTCGTTTTACTCGTTTTACTCGTTTTACTCGTTTTACTAGTTTTGCTCGTTTTACTCGTTTTGCTCGTTTTACTCGATTTACTGGTTTTACTAGTTTTACTAGTTTTACTCGTTTTACTCGTTTTACTCGTTTTACTCGTTTTACTCGTTTTACTCGTTTTACTCGTTTTACTCGTTTTACTCGTTTTACTCGTTTTACTCGTTTTACTCGTTTTACTCGTTTTACTCGTTTTACTCGTTTTACTCGTTTTACTCGTTTTACTCGTTTTACCCGTTTTACCCGTTTTACCCGTTTTACCCGTTTTACCCGTTTTACTCGTTTTACTCGTTTTACTCGTTTTACTCGTTTTACTCGTTTTACTCGTTTTACTCGTTTTACTCGTTTTACTCGTTTTACTCGTTTTACTCGTTTTACTCGTTTTACTCGTTTTACTCGTTTTACTCGTTTTACTCGTTTTACTCGTTTTACTCGTTTTACTCGTTTTACTCGTTTTACTCGTTTTACTCGTTTTACTCGTTTTACTCGTTTTACTCGTTTTACTCGTTTTACTCGTTTTACTCGTTTTACTCGTTTTACTCGTTTTACTCGTTTTACTCGTTTTACTCGTTTTACTAGTTTTACTAGTTTTGCTCGTTTTACTCGTTTTACTCGTTTTACTCGTTTTACTAGTTTTGCTCGTTTTACTCGTTTTGCTCGTTTTACTCGATTTTACTAGTTTTACTAGTTTTACTCGTTTTACTCGTTTTACTAGTTTTACTAGTTTTACTAGTTTTACTCGTTTTACTCGTTTTACCCGTTTTACTCGTTTTACTCGTTTTACTCGTTTTACTCGTTTTACCCGTTTTACTCGTTTTGCTCGTTTTGCCCGTTTTACTCGTTTTACTCGTTTTACTCGTTTTACTCGTTTTACTCGTTTTGCTCGTTTTGCTCGTTTTACTCGTTTTACTCGTTTTACTCGTTTTACTCGTTTTACTCGTTTTACTCGTTTTACTAGTTTTACTCGTTATACTCGTTTTACTAGTTTTACTCGTTTTACTCGTTTTACTCGTTTTACTCGTTTTACTCGTTTTACTCGTTTTACTCGTTTTACTCGTTTTACTGGTTTTACTCGTATTACTCGTTTTACTCGTTTTACTCGTTTTACTAGTTTTACTCGTTATACTCGTTTTACTAGTTTTACTCGTTTTACTCGTTTTACTAGTTTTGCTCGTTTTACTCGTTTTACTGGTTTTACTCGTTTTACTCGTTTTACTCGTTTTACTAGTTTTACTCGTTTTACTAGTTTTACTCGTTTTGCTCGTTTTACTCGTTTTACTCGTTTTACTCGTTTTACTCGTTTTACTAGTTTTGCTCGTTTTACTCGTTTTGCTCGTTTTACTCGTATTACTCGTATTACTCGTTTTACTCGTTTTACGCGTTTTACGCGTTTTACGCGTTTTACTCGTTTTACTCGTTTTACTCGTTTTACTCGTTTTACTCGTTTTACTCATTTTACTAGTTTTACTCGTTTTACCCGTTTTACTCGTTTTACCCGTTTTACTCGTTTTGCCCGTTTTACTCGTTTTACTCGTTTTGCTCGTTTTGCTCGTTTTACTCGTTTTGCTCGTTTTACTCGTTTTACTCGTTTTACTCGTTTTACTCGTTTTACTCGTTTTACTCGTTTTACTCGTTTTACTCGTTTTACTCGTTTTACTCGTTTTACTCGTTTTACTCGTTTTACTCGTTTTACTCGTTTTACTCGTTTTACTCGTTTTACTCGTTTTACTCGTTTTACTAGTTTTACTCGTTTTACTCGTTTTACTCGTTTTACTCGTTTTACTCGTTTTACTCGTTTTACTCGTTTTACTCGTTTTACTCGTTTTACTCGTTTTACTCGTTTTACTCGTTTTACTCGTTTTACTCGTTTTACTCGTTTTACTCGTTTTACTCGTTTTACTCGTTTTACTAGTTTTACTCGTTTTACTCGTTTTACTCGTTTTACTCGTTTTACTCGTTTTACCCGTTTTACTCGTTTTACCCGTTTTACTCGTTTTACCCGTTTTACTCGTTTTGCCCGTTTTACTCGTTTTACTCGTTTTACTCGTTTTACTCGTTTTACTAGTTTTGCTCGTTTTACTCGTTTTACTCGATTTACTCGTTTTACTCGTTTTACTCGTTTTACTCGTTTTACTCGTTTTACTCGTTTTACTCGTTTTACTCGATTTACTCGTTTTACTCGTTTTACTCGTTTTACTCGTTTTACTCGTTTTACTCGCTTTACTCGTTTTACTCGTTTTACTCGCTTTACTCGTTTTACTCGTTTTACTCGTTTTACTCGATTTACTCGTTTTACTCGTTTTACTCGTTTTACTCGTTTTACTCGTTTTACTCGTTTAACTAGTTTTACTAGTTTTACTCGTTTTACTCGTTTTACTCGTTTTACTCGTTTTACTCGTTTTACTCGTTTTACTCGTTTTACTCGTTTTACTCGTTTTACTCGTTTTACTGGTTTTACTCGTTTTACTCGTATTACTCGTATTACTCGTTTTACTCGTTTTGCTCGTTTTGCTCGTTTTACTCGTTTTGCTCGTTTTACTCGTTTTACTCGTTTTACTCGTTTTACTCGTTTTACTCGTTTTACTCGTTTTACTCGTTTTACTCGTTTTACTCGTTTTACTAGTTTTAATCGTTTTACTCGTTTTACTCGTTTTACTCGTTTTACTCGTTTTACTCGTTTTACCCGTTTTACTCGTTTTACCCGTTTTACTCGTTTTACCCGTTTTACTCGTTTTGCCCGTTTTAGTCGTTTTACTCGTTTTACTCGTTTTACTCGTTTTACTAGTTTTGCTCGTTTTACTCGTTTTACTCGTTTTACTCGTTTTACTCGTTTTACTCGTTTTACTCGTTTTACTCGTTTTACTAGTTTTGCTCGTTTTACTCGTTTTGCTCGTTTTACTCGATTTACTGGTTTTACTAGTTTTACTAGTTTTACTCGTTTTACTCGTTTTACTCGTTTTACTCGTTTTACTCGTTTTACTCGTTTTACTCGTTTTACTCGTTTTACTCGTTTTACTCGTTTTACTCGTTTTACTCGTTTTACTCGTTTTACTCGTTTTACTCGTTTTACTCGTTTTACCCGTTTTACCCGTTTTACCCGTTTTACCCGTTTTACTCGTTTTACTCGTTTTACTCGTTTTACTCGTTTTACTCGTTTTACTCGTTTTACTCGTTTTACTCGTTTTACTCGTTTTACTCGTTTTACTCGTTTTACTCGTTTTACTCGTTTTACTCGTTTTACTCGTTTTACTCGTTTTACTCGTTTTACTCGTTTTACTCGTTTTACTCGTTTTACTCGTTTTACTCGTTTTACTCGTTTTACTCGTTTTACTCGTTTTACTCGTTTTACTCGTTTTACTCGTTTTACTCGTTTTACTAGTTTTACTAGTTTTGCTCGTTTTACTCGTTTTACTCGTTTTACTCGTTTTACTAGTTTTGCTCGTTTTACTCGTTTTGCTCGTTTTACTCGTTTTTACTAGTTTTACTAGTTTTACTCGTTTTACTCGTTTTACTAGTTTTACTAGTTTTACTAGTTTTACTCGTTTTACTCGTTTTACCCGTTTTACTCGTTTTACTCGTTTTACTCGTTTTACTCGTTTTACTCGTTTTACCCGTTTTACTCGTTTTGCCCGTTTTACTCGTTTTACTCGTTTTACTCGTTTTACTCGTTTTACTCGTTTTGCTCGTTTTGCTCGTTTTACTCGTTTTACTCGTTTTACTCGTTTTACTCGTTTTACTAGTTTTACTCGTTATACTCGTTTTACTAGTTTTACTCGTTTTACTCGTTTTACTCGTTTTACTCGTTTTACTCGTTTTACTCGTTTTACTCGTTTTACTCGTTTTACTGGTTTTACTCGTTTTACTCGTATTACTCGTTTTACTCGTTTTACTCGTTTTACTAGTTTTACTCGTTATACTCGTTTTACTAGTTTTACTCGTTTTACTCGTTTTACTAGTTTTGCTCGTTTTACTCGTTTTACTGGTTTTACTCGTTTTACTCGTTTTACTCGTTTTACTCGTTTTACTAGTTTTACTCGTTTTACTAGTTTTACTCGTTTTGCTCGTTTTACTCGTTTTACTCGTTTTACTCGTTTTACTCGTTTTACTAGTTTTACTCGTTTTACTAGTTTTGCTCGTTTTACTCGTTTTACTGGTTTTACTCGTTTTACTCGTTTTACTCGTTTTACTCGTTTTACTAGTTTTACTCGTTTTACTAGTTTTACTCGTTTTGCTCGTTTTACTCGTTTTACTCGTTTTACTCGTTTTACTCGTTTTACTAGTTTTGCTCGTTTTACTCGTTTTGCTCGTTTTACTCGTATTACTCGTATTACTCGTTTTACTCGTTTTACTCGTTTTACGCGTTTTACGCGTTTTACTCGTTTTACTCGTTTTACTCGTTTTACTCGTTTTACTCGTTTTACTCGTTTTACTCGTTTTACTAGTTTTACTCGTTTTACTCGTTTTACTCGTTTTACTCGTTTTACCCGTTTTACTCGTTTTACCCGTTTTACTCGTTTTACCCGTTTTACTCGTTTTGCCCGTTTTACTCGTTTTACTCGTTTTACTCGTTTTACTCGTTTTACTCGTTTTACTCGTTTTACTAGTTTTAATCGTTTTACTCGTTTTACTCGTTTTACTCGTTTTACTCGTTTTACTCGTTTTACTCGTTTAACTAGTTTTACTAGTTTTACTCGTTTTACTCGTTTTACTCGTTTTACTCGTTTTACTCGTTTTACTCGTTTTACTCGTTTTACTCGTTTTACTGGTTTTACTCGTTTTACTCGTATTACTCGTATTACTCGTTTTACTCGTTTTGCTCGTTTTGCTCGTTTTACTCGTTTTACTCGTTTTACTCGTTTTACTCGTTTTACTAGTTTTAATCGTTTTACTCGTTTTACTCGTTTTACTCGTTTTACTCGTTTTACTCGTTTTACTCGTTTTACTCGTTTTACTCGTTTTACTCGTTTTACCCGTTTTACTCGTTTTACCCGTTTTACTCGTTTTACCCGTTTTACTCGTTTTGCCCGTTTTAGTCGTTTTACTCGTTTTACTCGTTTTACTCGTTTTACTAGTTTTGCTCGTTTTACTCGTTTTACTCGTTTTACTCGTTTTACTCGTTTTACTCGTTTTACTCGTTTTACTCGTTTTACTCGTTTTACTCGTTTTACTCGTTTTACTCGTTTTACTCGTTTTACTCGTTTTACTCGTTTTACTCGTTTTACTCGTTTTACTCGTTTTACTCGTTTTACTCGTTTTACTCGTTTTACTCGTTTTACTCGTTTTACTCGTTTTACTCGTTTTACTCGTTTTACTCGTTTTACTCGTTTTACTCGTTTTACTCGTTTTACTCGTTTTACTCGTTTTACTCGTTTTACTCGTTTTACTCGTTTTACTCGTTTTACTCGTTTTACTCGTTTTACTCGTTTTACTAGTTTTGCTCGTTTTACTCGTTTTACTCGTTTTACTCGTTTTACTAGTTTTGCTCGTTTTACTCGTTTTGCTCGTTTTACTCGATTTACTGGTTTTACTAGTTTTACTAGTTTTACTCGTTTTACTCGTTTTACTCGTTTTACTCGTTTTACTCGTTTTACTCGTTTTACTCGTTTTACTCGTTTTACTCGTTTTACTCGTTTTACTCGTTTTACTCGTTTTACTCGTTTTACTCGTTTTACTCGTTTTACTCGTTTTACTCGTTTTACTCGTTTTACTCGTTTTACTCGTTTTACTCGTTTTACCCGTTTTACCCGTTTTACCCGTTTTACCCGTTTTACTCGTTTTACTCGTTTTACTCGTTTTACTCGTTTTACTCGTTTTACTCGTTTTACTCGTTTTACTCGTTTTACTCGTTTTACTCGTTTTACTCGTTTTACTCGTTTTACTCGTTTTACTCGTTTTACTCGTTTTACTCGTTTTACTCGTTTTACTCGTTTTACTCGTTTTACTCGTTTTACTCGTTTTACTCGTTTTACTCGTTTTACTAGTTTTACTAGTTTTGCTCGTTTTACTCGTTTTACTCGTTTTACTCGTTTTACTAGTTTTGCTCGTTTTACTCGTTTTGCTCGTTTTACTCGATTTTACTAGTTTTACTAGTTTTACTCGTTTTACTCGTTTTACTAGTTTTACTAGTTTTACTAGTTTTACTAGTTTTACTCGTTTTACTCGTTTTACCCGTTTTACTCGTTTTACTCGTTTTACTCGTTTTACTCGTTTTACTCGTTTTAATCGTTTTACTCGTTTTGCTCGTTTTGCTCGTTTTACTCGTTTTACTCGTTTTACTCGTTTTACTCGTTTTACTCGTTTTACTAGTTTTACTCGTTATACTCGTTATACTCGTTTTACTAGTTTTACTCGTTTTACTCGTTTTACTCGTTTTACTCGTTTTACTCGTTTTACTCGTTTTACTCGTTTTACTCGTTTTACTGGTTTTACTCGTTTTACTCGTATTACTCGTTTTACTCGTTTTACTCGTTTTACTAGTTTTACTCGTTATACTCGTTTTACTAGTTTTACTCGTTTTACTCGTTTTACTAGTTTTGCTCGTTTTACTGGTTTTACTCGTTTTACTGGTTTTACTCGTTTTACTCGTTTTACTAGTTTTACTCGTTTTACTAGTTTTACTCGTTTTGCTCGTTTTACTCGTTTTACTCGTTTTACTCGTTTTACTCGTTTTACTAGTTTTGCTCGTTTTACTCGTTTTACTCGTTTTGCTCGTTTTACTCGTATTACTCGTATTACTCGTTTTACTCGTTTTACTCGTTTTACGCGTTTTACGCGTTTTACTCGTTTTACTCGTTTTACTCGTTTTACTCGTTTTACTCGTTTTACTCGTTTTACTCGTTTTACTCGTTTTACTAGTTTTACTCGTTTTACTCGTTTTACTCGTTTTACTCGTTTTACCCGTTTTACTCGTTTTACCCGTTTTACTCGTTTTACTCGTTTTACCCGTTTTACTCGTTTTGCCCGTTTTAGTCGTTTTACTCGTTTTACTCGTTTTACTCGTTTTACTAGTTTTGCTCGTTTTACTCGTTTTACTCGTTTTACTCGTTTTACTCGTTTTACTCGTTTTACTCGTTTTACTCGTTTTACTCGTTTTACTCGTTTTACTCGTTTTACTCGTTTTACTCGTTTTACTCGTTTTACTCGTTTTACTCGTTTTACTCGTTTTACTCGTTTTACTCGTTTTACTCGTTTTACTCGTTTTACTCGTTTTACTCGTTTTACTCGTTTTACTCGTTTTACTCGTTTTACTCGTTTTACTCGTTTTACTCGTTTTACTAGTTTTGCTCGTTTTACTCGTTTTACTCGTTTTACTCGTTTTACTAGTTTTGCTCGTTTTACTCGTTTTGCTCGTTTTACTCGATTTACTGGTTTTACTAGTTTTACTAGTTTTACTCGTTTTACTCGTTTTACTCGTTTTACTAGTTTTACTAGTTTTACTCGTTTTACTCGTTTTACTCGTTTTACCCGTTTTACTCGTTTTACCCGTTTTACTCGTTTTACCCGTTTTACTCGTTTTGCCCGTTTTACTCGTTTTACTCGTTTTACTCGTTTTACTCGTTTTACTCGTTTTGCTCGTTTTGCTCGTTTTACTCGTTTTACTCGTTTTACTCGTTTTACTCGTTTTACTCGTTTTACTAGTTTTACTCGTTATACTCGTTTTACTCGTTTTACCCGTTTTACTCGTTTTACTCGTTTTACTCGTTTTGCCCGTTTTACTCGTTTTACTCGTTTTACTCGTTTTACTCGTTTTACTCGTTTTGCTCGTTTTGCTCGTTTTGCTCGTTTTACTCGTTTTACTCGTTTTACTCGTTTTACTCGTTTTACTCGTTTTACTAGTTTTACTCGTTATACTCGTTTTACTAGTTTTACTCGTTTTACTCGTTTTACTCGTTTTACTCGTTTTACTCGTTTTACTAGTTTTACTCGTTTTACTCGTTTTACTCGTTTTACTCGTTTTACTCGTTTTACTCGTTTTACTCGTTTTACTCGTTTTACTCGTTTTACTCGTTTTACTCGTTTTACCCGTTTTACTCGTTTTACCCGTTTTACTCGTTTTACCCGTTTTACTCGTTTTGCCCGTTTTAGTCGTTTTACTCGTTTTACTCGTTTTACTCGTTTTACTAGTTTTACTAGTTTTGCTCGTTTTACTCGTTTTACTCGTTTTACTCGTTTTACTCGTTTTACTCGTTTTACTCGTTTTAATCGTTTTACTCGTTTTGCTCGTTTTGCTCGTTTTACTCGTTTTACTCGTTTTACTCGTTTTACTCGTTTTACTCGTTTTACTAGTTTTACTCGTTATACTCGTTATACTCGTTTTACTAGTTTTACTCGTTTTACTCGTTTTACTCGTTTTACTCGTTTTACTCGTTTTACTCGTTTTACTCGTTTTACTCGTTTTACTGGTTTTACTCGTTTTACTCGTATTACTCGTTTTACTCGTTTTACTCGTTTTACTAGTTTTACTCGTTATACTCGTTTTACTAGTTTTACTCGTTTTACTCGTTTTACTAGTTTTGCTCGTTTTACTGGTTTTACTCGTTTTACTGGTTTTACTCGTTTTACTCGTTTTACTAGTTTTACTCGTTTTACTAGTTTTACTCGTTTTGCTCGTTTTACTCGTTTTACTCGTTTTACTCGTTTTACTCGTTTTACTAGTTTTGCTCGTTTTACTCGTTTTACTCGTTTTGCTCGTTTTACTCGTATTACTCGTATTACTCGTTTTACTCGTTTTACTCGTTTTACGCGTTTTACGCGTTTTACTCGTTTTACTCGTTTTACTCGTTTTACTCGTTTTACTCGTTTTACTCGTTTTACTCGTTTTACTCGTTTTACTAGTTTTACTCGTTTTACTCGTTTTACTCGTTTTACTCGTTTTACCCGTTTTACTCGTTTTACCCGTTTTACTCGTTTTACTCGTTTTACCCGTTTTACTCGTTTTGCCCGTTTTAGTCGTTTTACTCGTTTTACTCGTTTTACTCGTTTTACTAGTTTTGCTCGTTTTACTCGTTTTACTCGTTTTACTCGTTTTACTCGTTTTACTCGTTTTACTCGTTTTACTCGTTTTACTCGTTTTACTCGTTTTACTCGTTTTACTCGTTTTACTCGTTTTACTCGTTTTACTCGTTTTACTCGTTTTACTCGTTTTACTCGTTTTACTCGTTTTACTCGTTTTACTCGTTTTACTCGTTTTACTCGTTTTACTCGTTTTACTCGTTTTACTCGTTTTACTCGTTTTACTCGTTTTACTCGTTTTACTAGTTTTGCTCGTTTTACTCGTTTTACTCGTTTTACTCGTTTTACTAGTTTTGCTCGTTTTACTCGTTTTGCTCGTTTTACTCGATTTACTGGTTTTACTAGTTTTACTAGTTTTACTCGTTTTACTCGTTTTACTCGTTTTACTAGTTTTACTAGTTTTACTCGTTTTACTCGTTTTACTCGTTTTACCCGTTTTACTCGTTTTACCCGTTTTACTCGTTTTACCCGTTTTACTCGTTTTGCCCGTTTTACTCGTTTTACTCGTTTTACTCGTTTTACTCGTTTTACTCGTTTTGCTCGTTTTGCTCGTTTTACTCGTTTTACTCGTTTTACTCGTTTTACTCGTTTTACTCGTTTTACTAGTTTTACTCGTTATACTCGTTTTACTCGTTTTACCCGTTTTACTCGTTTTACTCGTTTTACTCGTTTTGCCCGTTTTACTCGTTTTACTCGTTTTACTCGTTTTACTCGTTTTACTCGTTTTGCTCGTTTTGCTCGTTTTGCTCGTTTTACTCGTTTTACTCGTTTTACTCGTTTTACTCGTTTTACTCGTTTTACTAGTTTTACTCGTTATACTCGTTTTACTAGTTTTACTCGTTTTACTCGTTTTACTCGTTTTACTCGTTTTACTCGTTTTACTAGTTTTACTCGTTTTACTCGTTTTACTCGTTTTACTCGTTTTACTCGTTTTACTCGTTTTACTCGTTTTACTCGTTTTACTCGTTTTACTCGTTTTACTCGTTTTACCCGTTTTACTCGTTTTACCCGTTTTACTCGTTTTACCCGTTTTACTCGTTTTGCCCGTTTTAGTCGTTTTACTCGTTTTACTCGTTTTACTCGTTTTACTAGTTTTACTAGTTTTGCTCGTTTTACTCGTTTTACTCGTTTTACTCGTTTTACTCGTTTTACTCGTTTTACTCGTTTTACTCGTTTTACTCGTTTTACTCGTTTTACTCGTTTTACTAGTTTTACTAGTTTTGCTCGTTTTACTCGTTTTACTCGTTTTACTCGTTTTACTAGTTTTGCTCGTTTTACTCGTTTTGCTCGTTTTACTCGATTTTACTAGTTTTACTAGTTTTACTCGTTTTACTCGTTTTACTAGTTTTACTAGTTTTACTAGTTTTACTCGTTTTACTCGTTTTACCCGTTTTACTCGTTTTACTCGTTTTACTCGTTTTACTCGTTTTACCCGTTTTACTCGTTTTGCCCGTTTTACTCGTTTTACTCGTTTTACTCGTTTTACTCGTTTTACTCGTTTTGCTCGTTTTGCTCGTTTTACTCGTTTTACTCGTTTTACTCGTTTTACTCGTTTTACTCGTTTTACTAGTTTTACTCGTTATACTCGTTATACTCGTTTTACTAGTTTTACTCGTTTTACTCGTTTTACTCGTTTTACTCGTTTTACTCGTTTTACTCGTTTTACTCGTTTTACTCGTTTTACTCGTTTTACTCGTTTTACTGGTTTTACTCGTTTTACTCGTATTACTCGTTTTACTCGTTTTACTCGTTTTACTAGTTTTACTCGTTATACTCGTTTTACTAGTTTTACTCGTTTTACTCGTTTTACTAGTTTTGCTCGTTTTACTGGTTTTACTCGTTTTACTGGTTTTACTCGTTTTACTCGTTTTACTAGTTTTACTCGTTTTACTAGTTTTACTCGTTTTGCTCGTTTTACTCGTTTTACTCGTTTTACTCGTTTTACTCGTTTTACTCGTTTTACTCGTTTTACTCGTTTTACTCGTTTTGCTCGTTTTACTCGTATTACTCGTATTACTCGTTTTACTCGTTTTACTCGTTTTACGCGTTTTACGCGTTTTACTCGTTTTACTCGTTTTACTCGTTTTACTCGTTTTACTCGTTTTACTCGTTTTACTCGTTTTACTCGTTTTACTCGTTTTACTCGTTTTACTAGTTTTACTCGTTTTACTCGTTTTACTCGTTTTACTCGTTTTACCCGTTTTACTCGTTTTACCCGTTTTACTCGTTTTACTCGTTTTACCCGTTTTACTCGTTTTGCCCGTTTTAGTCGTTTTACTCGTTTTACTCGTTTTACTCGTTTTACTAGTTTTGCTCGTTTTACTCGTTTTACTCGTTTTACTCGTTTTACTCGTTTTACTCGTTTTACTCGTTTTACTCGTTTTACTCGTTTTACTCGTTTTACTCGTTTTACTCGTTTTACTCGTTTTACTCGTTTTACTCGTTTTACTCGTTTTACTCGTTTTACTCGTTTTACTCGTTTTACTCGTTTTACTCGTTTTACTCGTTTTACTCGTTTTACTCGTTTTACTCGTTTTACTCGTTTTACTCGTTTTACTCGTTTTACTCGTTTTACTCGTTTTACTCGTTTTACTCGTTTTACTCGTTTTACTAGTTTTGCTCGTTTTACTCGTTTTACTCGTTTTACTCGTTTTACTAGTTTTGCTCGTTTTACTCGTTTTGCTCGTTTTACTCGATTTACTGGTTTTACTAGTTTTACTAGTTTTACTCGTTTTACTCGTTTTACTCGTTTTACTAGTTTTACTAGTTTTACTCGTTTTACTCGTTTTACTCGTTTTACCCGTTTTACTCGTTTTACCCGTTTTACTCGTTTTACCCGTTTTACTCGTTTTGCCCGTTTTACTCGTTTTACTCGTTTTACTCGTTTTACTCGTTTTGCTCGTTTTGCTCGTTTTGCTCGTTTTACTCGTTTTACTCGTTTTACTCGTTTTACTCGTTTTACTCGTTTTACTAGTTTTACTCGTTATACTCGTTTTACTCGTTTTACCCGTTTTACTCGTTTTACTCGTTTTACTCGTTTTACTCGTTTTACTCGTTTTACTCGTTTTACTCGTTTTACTCGTTTTACTCGTTTTACTCGTTTTACTCGTTTTACTCGTTTTACTCGTTTTACTCGTTTTACTCGTTTTACTCGTTTTACTCGTTTTACTCGTTTTACTCGTTTTACTCGTTTTACTCGTTTTACTAGTTTTGCTCGTTTTACTCGTTTTGCTCGTTTTACTCGATTTACTGGTTTTACTAGTTTTACTAGTTTTACTCGTTTTACTCGTTTTACTCGTTTTACTCGTTTTACTAGTTTTACTCGTTTTACTCGTTTTACTCGTTTTACCCGTTTTACTCGTTTTACCCGTTTTACTCGTTTTACCCGTTTTACTCGTTTTGCCCGTTTTACTCGTTTTACTCGTTTTACTCGTTTTACTCGTTTTGCTCGTTTTGCTCGTTTTGCTCGTTTTACTCGTTTTACTCGTTTTACTCGTTTTACTCGTTTTACTCGTTTTACTAGTTTTACTCGTTATACTCGTTATACTCGTTTTACTAGTTTTACTCGTTTTACTCGTTTTACTCGTTTTACGCGTTTTACTCGTTTTACTCGATTTACTCGTTTTACTCGTTTTACTCGTTTTACTCGTTTTACTCGTTTTACTCGCTTTACTCGTTTACTCGTTTTACTCGCTTTACTCGTTTTACTCGTTTTACTCGTTTTACTCGTTTTACTCGTTTTACTCGTTTTACTAGTTTTACTAGTTTTACTCGTTTTACTCGTTTTACTCGTTTTACCCGTTTTACTCGTTTTACCCGTTTTACTCGTTTTACCCGTTTTACTCGTTTTGCCCGTTTTACTCGTTTTACTCGTTTTACTCGTTTTACTCGTTTTACTCGTTTTGCTCGTTTTGCTCGTTTTGCTCGTTTTACTCGTTTTACTCGTTTTACTCGTTTTACTCGTTTTACTCGTTTTACTAGTTTTACTCGTTATACTCGTTTTACTAGTTTTACTCGTTTTACTCGTTTTACTCGTTTTACTCGTTTTACTCGTTTTACTAGTTTTACTCGTTTTACTCGTTTTACTCGTTTTACTCGTTTTACTCGTTTTACTCGTTTTACTCGTTTTACTCGTTTTACTCGTTTTACTCGTTTTACTCGTTTTACCCGTTTTACTCGTTTTACCCGTTTTACTCGTTTTACCCGTTTTACTCGTTTTGCCCGTTTTAGTCGTTTTACTCGTTTTACTCGTTTTACTCGTTTTACTAGTTTTACTAGTTTTGCTCGTTTTACTCGTTTTACTCGTTTTACTCGTTTTACTCGTTTTACTCGTTTTACTCGTTTTACTCGTTTTACTCGTTTTACTCGTTTTACTCGTTTTACTCGTTTTACTCGTTTTACTCGTTTTACTCGTTTTACTCGTTTTACTAGTTTTACTAGTTTTGCTCGTTTTACTCGTTTTACTCGTTTTACTCGTTTTGCTCGTTTTACTCGTTTTGCTCGTTTTACTCGATTTTACTAGTTTTACTAGTTTTACTCGTTTTACTCGTTTTACTAGTTTTACTAGTTTTACTAGTTTTACTCGTTTTACTCGTTTTACCCGTTTTACTCGTTTTACTCGTTTTACTCGTTTTACTCGTTTTACCCGTTTTACTCGTTTTGCCCGTTTTACTCGTTTTACTCGTTTTACTCGTTTTACTCGTTTTACTCGTTTTGCTCGTTTTGCTCGTTTTACTCGTTTTACTCGTTTTACTCGTTTTACTCGTTTTACTCGTTTTACTAGTTTTACTCGTTATACTCGTTATACTCGTTTTACTAGTTTTACTCGTTTTACTCGTTTTACTCGTTTTACTCGTTTTACTCGTTTTACTCGTTTTACTCGTTTTACTCGTTTTACTGGTTTTACTCGTTTTACTCGTATTACTCGTTTTACTCGTTTTACTCGTTTTACTAGTTTTACTCGTTATACTCGTTTTACTAGTTTTACTCGTTTTACTCGTTTTACTAGTTTTGCTCGTTTTACTGGTTTTACTCGTTTTACTGGTTTTACTCGTTTTACTCGTTTTACTAGTTTTACTCGTTTTACTAGTTTTACTCGTTTTGCTCGTTTTACTCGTTTTACTCGTTTACTCGTTATACTCGTTTTACTAGTTTTGCTCGTTTTACTCGTTTTGCTCGTTTTGCTCGTTTTACTCGTATTACTCGTATTACTCGTTTTACTCGTTTTACTCGTTTTACGCGTTTTACTCGTTTTACTCGTTTTACTCGTTTTACTCGTTTTACTCGTTTTACTCGTTTTACTCGTTTTACTCGTTTTACTCGTTTTACTCGTTTTACTAGTTTTACTCGTTTTACTCGTTTTACTCGTTTTACTCGTTTTACCCGTTTTACTCGTTTTACCCGTTTTACTCGTTTTACTCGTTTTACCCGTTTTACTCGTTTTGCCCGTTTTAGTCGTTTTACTCGTTTTACTCGTTTTACTCGTTTTACTAGTTTTGCTCGTTTTACTCGTTTTACTCGTTTTACTCGTTTTACTCGTTTTACTCGTTTTACTCGTTTTACTCGTTTTACTCGTTTTACTCGTTTTACTCGTTTTACTCGTTTTACTCGTTTTACTCGTTTTACTCGTTTTACTCGTTTTACTCGTTTTACTCGTTTTACTCGTTTTACTCGTTTTACTCGTTTTACTCGTTTTACTCGTTTTACTCGTTTTACTCGTTTTACTCGTTTTACTCGTTTTACTCGTTTTACTCGTTTTACTCGTTTTACTCGTTTTACTCGTTTTACTCGTTTTACTAGTTTTGCTCGTTTTACTCGTTTTACTCGTTTTACTCGTTTTACTAGTTTTGCTCGTTTTACTCGTTTTGCTCGTTTTACTCGATTTACTGGTTTTACTAGTTTTACTAGTTTTACTCGTTTTACTCGTTTTACTCGTTTTACTAGTTTTACTAGTTTTACTCGTTTTACTCGTTTTACTCGTTTTACCCGTTTTACTCGTTTTACCCGTTTTACTCGTTTTACCCGTTTTACTCGTTTTGCCCGTTTTACTCGTTTTACTCGTTTTACTCGTTTTACTCGTTTTGCTCGTTTTGCTCGTTTTGCTCGTTTTACTCGTTTTACTCGTTTTACTCGTTTTACTCGTTTTACTCGTTTTACTAGTTTTACTCGTTATACTCGTTTTACTCGTTTTACCCGTTTTACTCGTTTTACTCGTTTTACTCGTTTTACTCGTTTTACTCGTTTTACTCGTTTTACTCGTTTTACTCGTTTTACTCGTTTTACTCGTTTTACTCGTTTTACTCGTTTTACTCGTTTTACTCGTTTTACTCGTTTTACTAGTTTTGCTCGTTTTACTCGTTTTGCTCGTTTTACTCGATTTACTGGTTTTACTAGTTTTACTAGTTTTACTCGTTTTACTCGTTTTACTCGTTTTACTAGTTTTACTAGTTTTACTCGTTTTACTCGTTTTACTCGTTTTACCCGTTTTACTCGTTTTACCCGTTTTACTCGTTTTACCCGTTTTACTCGTTTTGCCCGTTTTACTCGTTTTACTCGTTTTACTCGTTTTACTCGTTTTGCTCGTTTTGCTCGTTTTGCTCGTTTTACTCGTTTTACTCGTTTTACTCGTTTTACTCGTTTTACTCGTTTTACTAGTTTTACTCGTTATACTCGTTATACTCGTTTTACTAGTTTTACTCGTTTTACTCGTTTTACTCGTTTTACGCGTTTTACTCGTTTTACTCGATTTACTCGTTTTACTCGTTTTACTCGTTTTACTCGTTTTACTCGTTTTACTCGTTTTACTGGTTTTACTCGTTTTACTCGTATTACTCGTATTACTCGTTTTACTCGCTTTGCTCGTTTTGCTCGTTTTGCTCGTTTTGCTCGTTTTGCTCGTTTTACTCGTTTTACTCGTTTTACTCGTTTTACTCGTTTTACTCGTTTTACTAGTTTTAATCGGTTTACTCGTTTTACTCGTTTTACTCGTTTTACTCGTTTTACTCGTTTTACTCGTTTTACTCGTTTTACTCGTTTTACTCGTTTTACCCGTTTTACTCGTTTTACCCGTTTTACTCGTTTTACCCGTTTTACTCGTTTTGCCCGTTTTAGTCGTTTTACTCGTTTTACTCGTTTTACTCGTTTTACTAGTTTTACTAGTTTTGCTCGTTTTACTCGTTTTACTCGTTTTACTCGTTTTACTCGTTTTACTCGCTTTACTCGTTTTACTCGTTTTACTCGCTTTACTCGTTTTACTCGTTTTACTCGTTTTACTCGTTTTACTCGTTTTACTAGTTTTACTAGTTTTACTAGTTTTACTCGTTTTACTCGTTTTACTCGTTTTACCCGTTTTACTCGTTTTACCCGTTTTACTCGTTTTACCCGTTTTACTCGTTTTGCCCGTTTTACTCGTTTTACTCGTTTTACTCGTTTTACTCGTTTTGCTCGTTTTGCTCGTTTTGCTCGTTTTACTCGTTTTACTCGTTTTACTCGTTTTACTCGTTTTACTCGTTTTACTAGTTTTACTCGTTATACTCGTTTTACTCGTTTTACCCGTTTTACTCGTTTTACTCGTTTTACTCGTTTTACTCGTTTTACTCGTTTTACTCGTTTTACTCGTTTTACTCGTTTTACTCGTTTTACTCGTTTTACTCGTTTTACTCGTTTTACTCGTTTTACTCGTTTTACTCGTTTTACTCGTTTTACTAGTTTTGCTCGTTTTACTCGTTTTGCTCGTTTTACTCGATTTACTGGTTTTACTAGTTTTACTAGTTTTACTCGTTTTACTCGTTTTACTCGTTTTACTAGTTTTACTAGTTTTACTCGTTTTACTCGTTTTACTCGTTTTACCCGTTTTACTCGTTTTACCCGTTTTACTCGTTTTACCCGTTTTACTCGTTTTGCCCGTTTTACTCGTTTTACTCGTTTTACTCGTTTTACTCGTTTTGCTCGTTTTGCTCGTTTTGCTCGTTTTACTCGTTTTACTCGTTTTACTCGTTTTACTCGTTTTACTCGTTTTACTAGTTTTACTCGTTATACTCGTTATACTCGTTTTACTAGTTTTACTCGTTTTACTCGTTTTACTCGTTTTACGCGTTTTACTCGTTTTACTCGATTTACTCGTTTTACTCGTTTTACTCGTTTTACTCGTTTTACTCGTTTTACTCGCTTTACTCGTTTTACTCGTTTTACTCGCTTTACTCGTTTTACTCGTTTTACTCGTTTTACTCGTTTTACTCGTTTTACTAGTTTTACTAGTTTTACTCGTTTTACTCGTTTTACTCGTTTTACTCGTTTTACCCGTTTTACTCGTTTTACCCGTTTTACTCGTTTTACCCGTTTTACTCGTTTTGCCCGTTTTACTCGTTTTACTCGTTTTACTCGTTTTACTCGTTTTACTCGTTTTGCTCGTTTTGCTCGTTTTGCTCGTTTTACTCGTTTTACTCGTTTTACTCGTTTTACTCGTTTTACTCGTTTTACTAGTTTTACTCGTTATACTCGTTTTACTAGTTTTACTCGTTTTACTCGTTTTACTCGTTTTACTCGTTTTACTCGTTTTACTAGTTTTACTCGTTTTACTCGTTTTACTCGTTTTACTCGTTTTACTCGTTTTACTCGTTTTACTCGTTTTACTCGTTTTACTCGTTTTACTCGTTTTACTCGTTTTACCCGTTTTACTCGTTTTACCCGTTTTACTCGTTTTACCCGTTTTACTCGTTTTGCCCGTTTTAGTCGTTTTACTCGTTTTACTCGTTTTACTCGTTTTACTAGTTTTACTAGTTTTGCTCGTTTTACTCGTTTTACTCGTTTTACTCGTTTTACTCGTTTTACTCGTTTTACTCGTTTTACTCGTTTTACTCGTTTTACTCGTTTTACTCGTTTTACTCGTTTTACTCGTTTTACTCGTTTTACTCGTTTTACTCGTTTTACTAGTTTTACTAGTTTTGCTCGTTTTACTCGTTTTACTCGTTTTACTCGTTTTGCTCGTTTTACTCGTTTTGCTCGTTTTACTCGATTTTACTAGTTTTACTAGTTTTACTCGTTTTACTCGTTTTACTAGTTTTACTAGTTTTACTAGTTTTACTCGTTTTACTCGTTTTACCCGTTTTACTCGTTTTACTCGTTTTACTCGTTTTACTCGTTTTACCCGTTTTACTCGTTTTGCCCGTTTTACTCGTTTTACTCGTTTTACTCGTTTTACTCGTTTTACTCGTTTTGCTCGTTTTGCTCGTTTTACTCGTTTTACTAGTTTTACTCGTTTTACTAGTTTTACTCGTTTTGCTCGTTTTACTCGTTTTACTCGTTTTACTCGTTATACTCGTTTTACTAGTTTTGCTCGTTTTACTCGTTTTGCTCGTTTTGCTCGTTTTACTCGTATTACTCGTATTACTCGTTTTACTCGTTTTACTCGTTTTACGCGTTTTACTCGTTTTACTCGTTTTACTCGTTTTACTCGTTTTACTCGTTTTACTCGTTTTACTCGTTTTACTCGTTTTACTCGTTTTACTCGTTTTACTAGTTTTACTCGTTTTACTCGTTTTACTCGTTTTACTCGTTTTACCCGTTTTACTCGTTTTACCCGTTTTACTCGTTTTACTCGTTTTACCCGTTTTACTCGTTTTGCCCGTTTTAGTCGTTTTACTCGTTTTACTCGTTTTACTCGTTTTACTAGTTTTGCTCGTTTTACTCGTTTTACTCGTTTTACTCGTTTTACTCGTTTTACTCGTTTTACTCGTTTTACTCGTTTTACTCGTTTTACTCGTTTTACTCGTTTTACTCGTTTTACTCGTTTTACTCGTTTTACTCGTTTTACTCGTTTTACTCGTTTTACTCGTTTTACTCGTTTTACTCGTTTTACTCGTTTTACTCGTTTTACTCGTTTTACTCGTTTTACTCGTTTTACTCGTTTTACTCGTTTTACTCGTTTTACTCGTTTTACTCGTTTTACTCGTTTTACTCGTTTTACTCGTTTTACTAGTTTTGCTCGTTTTACTCGTTTTACTCGTTTTACTCGTTTTACTAGTTTTGCTCGTTTTACTCGTTTTGCTCGTTTTACTCGATTTACTGGTTTTACTAGTTTTACTAGTTTTACTCGTTTTACTCGTTTTACTCGTTTTACTAGTTTTACTAGTTTTACTCGTTTTACTCGTTTTACTCGTTTTACCCGTTTTACTCGTTTTACCCGTTTTACTCGTTTTACCCGTTTTACTCGTTTTGCCCGTTTTACTCGTTTTACTCGTTTTACTCGTTTTACTCGTTTTGCTCGTTTTGCTCGTTTTGCTCGTTTTACTCGTTTTACTCGTTTTACTCGTTTTACTCGTTTTACTCGTTTTACTAGTTTTACTCGTTATACTCGTTTTACTCGTTTTACCCGTTTTACTCGTTTTACTCGTTTTACTCGTTTTACTCGTTTTACTCGTTTTACTCGTTTTACTCGTTTTACTCGTTTTACTCGTTTTACTCGTTTTACTCGTTTTACTCGTTTTACTCGTTTTACTCGTTTTACTCGTTTTACTAGTTTTGCTCGTTTTACTCGTTTTGCTCGTTTTACTCGATTTACTGGTTTTACTAGTTTTACTAGTTTTACTCGTTTTACTCGTTTTACTCGTTTTACTAGTTTTACTAGTTTTACTCGTTTTACTCGTTTTACTCGTTTTACCCGTTTTACTCGTTTTACCCGTTTTACTCGTTTTACCCGTTTTACTCGTTTTGCCCGTTTTACTCGTTTTACTCGTTTTACTCGTTTTACTCGTTTTGCTCGTTTTGCTCGTTTTGCTCGTTTTACTCGTTTTACTCGTTTTACTCGTTTTACTCGTTTTACTCGTTTTACTAGTTTTACTCGTTATACTCGTTATACTCGTTTTACTAGTTTTACTCGTTTTACTCGTTTTACTCGTTTTACGCGTTTTACGCGTTTTACTCGTTTTACTCGATTTACTCGTTTTACTCGTTTTACTCGTTTTACTCGTTTTACTCGTTTTACTCGCTTTACTCGTTTTACTCGTTTTACTCGCTTTACTCGTTTTACTCGTTTTACTCGTTTTACTCGATTTACTCGTTTTACTCGTTTTACTCGTTTTACTCGTTTTACTCGTTTTA
>NW_027485664.1:0-32858 GCF_050908995.1 Andrena cerasifolii
CTTCATGTTCTCATGATACATTGGCCAAAATCTGGCGAAAATTTTATAAACGCACAAAATTGCGCTTTGTAACAGGAGAACATGCCGTCGAAAGAGATGGCACAAAGTAACGTCTCCGGAGAGCAAATCAATGAGCGAGAAGTGGCGCATGTGTTTCGAGACAGTGACTGTTTAACGAAGAGACGCAGAATTTTGGAACGCCTCTTGAAAGGCCTGCGCCTCTTATTAGCAACTTAAAGGCGATGCCTTTGAATCTGAAATTTAGTATACCTCATTCCACTTCATGTTCTCCTGATATATTGGCCAAAACCTGCGAATATTTTCAGAATGCACAAAATTGCGCTTTTTAACAGGAGATCATGCCGTTGAAGAGATGGCACAAAGTAACGTCTCCATAGAGCAAATCAATGAGCGAGAAGTGGCGCATGTGTTTCGAGACAGTGACTGTTTAACGAAGAGACGCAGAATTTTCGAACACCTCTTGAAAGGCCTGCGCCTCTTATTGGCAACTTTAAGGCGATGCCTTTGAATCTGAAATTTAGTATACCTCACTCCACTTCATGTTCCCCTGATATATTGGCCAAAACCTGCGAATATTTTCAGAATGCACAAAATTGCGCTTTGTAACAGGCGAACATGCCGTCGAAAGAGATGGCACAAAGTAACGTCTCCGGAGAGCAAATCAATGAGCGAGAAGTGGCGCATGTGTTTCGAGACAGTGACTGTTTAACGAAGAGACGCAGAATTTTCGAACACCTCTTGAAAGGCCTGCGCCTCTTATTGGCAACTTTATGGCGATGCATTTGAAGCTGAAATTTAGTATACCTCATTCCACTTCATGTTCCCCTGATATATTGGCCAAAACCTGCGAATATTTTCAGAATGCACAAAATTGCGCTTTGTAACAGGAGAACATGCCGTCGAAAGAGATGGCACAAAGTAACGTCTCCGGAGAGCAAATCAAAGAGCGAGAACTGGCACAGATGTTTCGAGACAGTGACTGGTTAACGAAGAGACGCAGAATTTTCGAACACCTCTTGAAAGGTCTGCGCCTCTTATTGGCAACTTTAAGGCGATGCATTTGAAGCTGAAATTTAGTATACCTCTTTCCACTTCATGTTCTCATGATATATTGGCCAAAATCTGGCGAAAATTCTCAGAACGCACAAATTGCGCTTTTTAACAGGAGATCATGCCGTTGGAAGAGATGGCACAATGTAACGTCTCCATAGAGCAAATCAAAGAGCGAGGACTGGCGCAGATGTTTCGTGACAGTGACTGTTTAACGAAGAGACGCAGAATTTTCGAACACCTCTTGAAAGGCCTGCGCCTCTTATTGGCAACTTTATGGCGATGCATTTGAAGCTGAAATTTAGTATACCTCATTCCACTTCATGTTCCCCTGATATATTGGCCAAAACCTGCGAATATTTTCAGAATGCACAAAATTGCGCTTTGTAACAGGAGAACATGCCGTCGAAAGAGATGGCACAAAGTAACGTCTCCGGAGAGCAAATCAAAGAGCGAGAACTGGCACAGATGTTTCGAGACAGTGACTGGTTAACGAAGAGACGCAGAATTTTCGAACACCTCTTGAAAGGTCTGCGCCTCTTATTGGCAACTTTAAGGCGATGCATTTGAAGCTGAAATTTAGTATACCTCTTTCCACTTCATGTTCTCATGATATATTGGCCAAAATCTGGCGAAAATTCTCAGAACGCACAAAATTGCGCTTTTTAACAGGAGATCATGCCGTTGGAAGAGATGGCACAAAGTAACGTCTCCATAGAGCAAATCAAAGAGCGAGGAGTGGCGCTGATGTTTCGAGACAGTGACTGTTTAACGAAGAGACGCAGAATTTTCGAACACCTCTTGAAAGGCCTGCGCCTCTTATTGGCAACTTTATGGCGATGCATTTGAAGCTGAAATTTAGTATACCTCATTCCACTTCATGTTCCCTGATATATTGGCCAAAACCTGCGAATATTTTCAGAATGCACAAAATTGCGCTTTGTAACAGGAGAACATGCCGTCGAAAGAGATGGCACAAAGTAACGTCTCCGGAGAGCAAATCAAAGAGCGAGAACTGGCACAGATGTTTCGAGACAGTGACTGGTTAACGAAGAGACGCAGAATTTTTGAACACCTCTTGAAAGGTCTGCGCCTCTTATTGGCAACTTTAAGGCGATGCATTTGAAGCTGAAATTTAGTATACTCTTTCCACTTCATGTTCTCATGATACATTGGCCAAAATCTGGCGAAAATGTTCAGAATGCACAAAATTGCGCTTTGTAACAGGAGAATATGCTGTCGAAAGAGATGGCACAAAGTAACGTCTCCGGAGAGCAAATCAAAGAGCGAGAACTGGCACAGATGTTTCGAGACAGTGACTGGTTAACGAAGAGACGCAGAATTTTCGAACACCTCTTGAAAGGTCTGCGCCTCTTATTGGCAACTTTAAGGCGATGCATTTGAAGCTGAAATTTAGTATACCTCTTTCCACTTCATGTTCTCATGATATATTGGCCAAAATCTGGCGAAAATTCTCAGAACGCACAAAATTGCGCTTTTTAACAGGAGATCATGCCGTTGGAAGAGATGGCACAATGTAACGTCTCCATAGAGCAAATCAAAGAGCGAGGACTGGCGCAGATGTTTCGAGACAGTGACTGTTTAACGAAGAGACGCAGAATTTTCGAACACCTCTTGAAAGGCCTGCGCCTCTTATTGGCAACTTTATGGCGATGCATTTGAAGCTGAAATTTAGTATACCTCATTCCACTTCATGTTCCCTGATATATTGGCCAAAACCTGCGAATATTTTCAGAATGCACAAAATTGCGCTTTGTAAGAGGAGAACATGCCGTCGAAAGAGATGGCACAAAGTAACGTCTCCGGAGAGCAAATCAATGAGCGAGAAGTGGCGCATGTGTTTCGAGACAGTGACTGTTTAACGAAGAGACGCAGAATTTTCGAACACCTCTTGAAAGGCCTCCGCCTCTTATTTGCAACTTTAAGGCGATGGCTTTGAAGCTGAAATTTACTATACCTCTTTCTACTTCATGTTCTCATGATATATTGGCCAAAATCTGGCGAAAATGTTCAGAATGCACAAAATTGCGCTTTGTAACAGGAGAATATGCTGTCGAAAGAGATGGCACAAAGTAACGTCTCCGGAGAGCAAATCAATGAGCGAGAACTGGCACAGATGTTTCGAGACAGTGACTGGTTAACGAAGAGACGCAGAATTTTCGAACACCTCTTGAAAGGCCTGCGCCTCTTATTGGCATCTTTAAGGCGATGCCTTTGAATCTGAAATTTAGTATACCTCATTCCACTTCATGTTCTCCTGATATATTGGCCAAAACCTGCGAATATTTTCAGAATGCACAAAATTGCGCTTTTTAGCAGGAGATCATGCCGTTGAAAGAGATGGCACAAAGTAAAGTCTCCATAGAGCAAATCAAAGAGCGAGGAGTGGCGGACATGTTTCGAGACAGTGACTGTTTAACGAAGAGACGCAGAATTTTGGAACGCCTCTTGAAAGGCCTCCGCCTTATATTTGCAACTTTAAGGCGATGCCTTTGAAGCTGAAATGTAGTATACCTCATTCCACTTCATGTTCCCCTGATATATTGGCCAAAACCTGCGAATATTTTCAGAATGCACAAAATTGCGCTTTGTAACAGGAGAACATGCCGTCGAAAGAGATGGCACAAAGTAACGTCTCCGGAGAGCAAATCAATGAGCGAGAAGTGGCGCATGTGTTTCGAGACAGTGACTGTTTAACGAAGAGACGCAGAATTTTCGAACACCTCTTGAAAGGCCTCCGCCTCTTATTTGCAACTTTAAGGCGATGGCTTTGAAGCTGAAATTTACTATACCTCTTTCTACTTCATGTTCTCATGATATATTGGCCAAAATCTGGCGAAAATGTTCAGAATGCACAAAATTGCGCTTTGTAACAGGAGAATATGCTGTCGAAAGAGATGGCACAAAGTAACGTCTCCGGAGAGCAAATCAATGAGCGAGAACTGGCACAGATGTTTCGAGACAGTGACTGGTTAACGAAGAGACGCAGAATTTTCGAACACCTCTTGAAAGGCCTGCGCCTCTTATTGGCATCTTTAAGGCGATGCCTTTGAATCTGAAATTTAGTATACCTCATTCCACTTCATGTTCTCCTGATATATTGGCCAAAACCTGCGAATATTTTCAGAATGCACAAAATTGCGCTTTTTAGCAGGAGATCATGCCGTTGAAAGAGATGGCACAAAGTAAAGTCTCCATAGAGCAAATCAAAGAGCGAGGAGTGGCGGACATGTTTCGAGACAGTGACTGTTTAACGAAGAGACGCAGAATTTTGGAACGCCTCTTGAAAGGCCTCCGCCTTATATTTGCAACTTTAAGGCGATGCCTTTGAAGCTGAAATGTAGTATACCTCTTTCCACTTCATGTTCTCATGATATATTGGCCAAAATCTGGCGAAAATTTTCAGAACGCACAAAATTGTGCTTTTTAAGAGGAGATTATGCCGTTGGAAGAGATGGCACAAAGTAACGTCTCCATAGAGCAAATCAAAGAGCGAGCAGTGGAGCTGATGTTTCGAGACAGTGACTGTTTAACGAAGAGACGCAGAATTTTCGAACACTTCTTGAAAGGCCAGCGCCTCTTATTGGCAACTTTAAGGCGATGCATTTGAAGCTGAAATTTAGTATACCTCTTTCCACTTCATGTTCTCCTGATACATTGGCCAAAATTTGGCGAAAATTTTCAGAATGCACAAAATTGCGCTTTTTAACAGGAGATCATGCCGTTGGAAGAGATGGCACAAAGTAACGTCTCCATAGAGCAAATCAAAGAGCGAGGAGTGGCGCAGATGTTTCGAGACAGTGACTGTTTAACGAAGAGACGCAGAATTTTGGAACGCCTCTTGAAAGGCCTCGCCTTATATTTGCAACTTTAAGGCGATGCCTTTGAAGCTGAAATTTAGTATACCTCTTTCCACTTTATGTTCTCATGAGATGTTGGCCAAAATCTGGCGAAAATTTTCAGAAGGCACAAAATTGCCATTTGTAATAGGAGAACATGCCGTCGAAAGAGATGGCACAAGGTAACGTCTCCAGAGAGCAAATCAAAGAGCGAGAAGTGGCGCACATGTTTCGAGACAGTGACTGTTTAACGAAGAGACGCAGAATTTTCGAACACCTCTTGAAAGGCCTCCGCCTCTTATTTGCAACTTTAAGGCGATGGCTTTGAAGCTGAAATTTACTATACCTCTTTCTACTTCATGTTCTCATGATATATTGGCCAAAATCTGGCGAAAATGTTCAGAATGCACAAAATTGCGCTTTGTAACAGGAGAATATGCTGTCGAAAGAGATGGCACAAAGTAACGTCTCCGGAGAGCAAATCAAAGAGCGAGAACTGGCACAGATGTTTCGAGACAGTGACTGGTTAACGAAGAGACGCAGAATTTTTGAACACCTCTTGAAAGGTCTGCGCCTCTTATTGGCAACTTTAAGGCGATGCATTTGAAGCTGAAATTTAGTATACCTCTTTCCACTTCATGTTCTCATGATATATTGGCCAAAATCTGGCGAAAATTCTCAGAACGCACAAAATTGCGCTTTTTAACAGGAGATCATGCCGTTGGAAGAGATGGCACAAAGTAACGTCTCCATAGAGCAAATCAAAGAGCGAGGAGTGGCGCTGATGTTTCGAGACAGTGACTGTTTAACGAAGAGACGCAGATTTTTCGAACACCTCTTGAAAGGCCTGCGCCTCTTATTGACAACTTTATGGCGATGCATTTGAAGCTGAAATTTAGTATACCTCATTCCACTTCATGTTCCCCTGATATATTGGCCAAAACCTGCGAATATTTTCAGAATGCACAAAATTGCGCTTTGTAACAGGAGAACATGCCGTCGAAAGAGATGGCACAAAGTAACGTCTCGGAGAGCAAATCAATGAGCGAGAAGTGGCGCATGTGTTTCGAGACAGTGACTGTTTAACGAAGAGACGCAGAATTTTCGAACACCTCTTGAAAGGCCTGCGCCTCTTATTGGCAACTTTAAGGCGATGCATTTGAAGCTGAAATTTAGTATACCTCTTTCCACTTCATGTTCTCATGATACATTGGCCAAAATCTGGCGAAAATTTTCTAAACGCACAAATTGCGCTTTGTAACAGGAGAACATGCCGTCGAAAGAGATGGCACAAAGTAACGTCTCCGGAGAGCAAATCAATGAGCGAGAAGTGGCGCATATGTTTCGAGACAGTGACTGTTTAACGAAGAGACGCAGAATTTTCGAACACCGCTTGAAAGGCCTGCGCCTCTTATTGGCAACTTTAAAGCGATGCCTTTGAAGCTGAAATTTAGTGTACCTCTTTCCACTTCATGTTCTCCTTATACATTGGCCAAAATGTGGCGAAAATTTTCAGAATGCACAAATTTGGGCTTTGTAACAGGAGAACATGCCGTCGAAAGGGATGGCACCAAGTAACGTCTCCGGAGAGCAAATCAAAGAGCGATAAGTGGCGCAGATGTTTGGAGACAGTGACTCATTAACGAAGAGACACAGAATATTGGAACGCCTCTTGAAAGGCCTGCGCCTCTTATTTGCAACTTTAAGGCGATGCCTTTGAAGCTGAAATTTAGTATACCTCTTTCCACTTCGTGTTCTCCTGATATAT
This sequence comes from Andrena cerasifolii, assembly GCF_050908995.1. Lineage (NCBI taxonomy): Eukaryota > Metazoa > Arthropoda > Insecta > Hymenoptera > Andrenidae > Andrena > Andrena cerasifolii. The sequence goes on from NW_027485664.1 coordinate 6,700, forward strand.
TGGCCAAAATCTGGGGAAAATTTTCAGAATGCACAAAATTGGGCTTTGTAACAGGAGATCATGCCGTCGAAAGAGAGGGCACAAAGTAACGTCTCCGGAGAGCAAATCAAAGAGCGAGAAGTGGCGCAGATGTTTCGAGACAGTTACTGTTTAACGAAGAGATGAGGAATATTCGAACGCCTCTTGAAAGGCCTGCGCCTCTGATTTGAATCTTTAAGGCGATGCCTTTGAAGCTGAAATTTAGTGTATACCTCATTCCACTTCATGTTCCCCTGATATATTGGCCAAAACCTGCGAATATTTTCAGAATGCACAAAATTGCGCTTTGTAACAGGAGAACATGCCGTCGAAAGAGATGGCACAAAGTAACGTCTCCGGAGAGCAAATCAAAGAGCGAGAAGTGGCGGAGATGTTTCGAGACAGTGACGGTTTAACGAAGAGACGCAGAATTTTGGAACGCCTCTTGAAAGGCCTGCGCCTCTTATTAGCAACTTAAAGGCGATGCCTTTGAATCTGAAATTTAGTATACCTCATTCCACTTCATGTTCTCCTGATACATTGGCCAAAATATGGCGAAAATTTTCTAAACGCACAAAATTGCGCTTTGTAACAGGAGAATATGCCGTCGAAAGAGATGGCACAAAGTAACGTCTCCGGAGAGCAAATCAATGAGCGAGAAGTGGCGCATATGTTTCGAGACAGTGACTGTTTAACGAAGAGACGCAGAATTTTCGAACACCGCTTGAAAGGCCTGCGCCTCTTATTGGCAACTTTAAAGCGATGCCTTTGAAGCTGAAATTTAGTGTACCTCTTTCCACTTCATGTTCTCCTTATACATTGGCCAAAATGTGGCGAAAATTTTCAGAATGCACAAATTTGGGCTTTGTAACAGGAGAACATGCCGTCGAAAGGGATGGCACAAAGTAACGTCTCCGGAGAGCAAATCAAAGAGCGAGAAGTGGCGGAGATGTTTCGAGACAGTGACGGTTTAACGAAGAGACGCAGAATTTTGGAACGCCTCTTGAAAGGCCTGCGCCTCTTATTAGCAACTTAAAGGCGATGCCTTTGAATCTGAAATTTAGTATACCTCATTCCACTTCATGTTCCCCTGATATATTGGCCAAAACCTGCGAATATTTTCAGAATGCACAAAATTGCGCTTTGTAACAGGAGAACATGCCGTCGAAAGAGATGGCACAAAGTAACGTCTCCGGAGAGCAAATCAATGAGCGAGAAGTGGCGCATGTGTTTCGAGACAGTGACTGTTTAACGAAGAGACGCAGAATTTTCGAACACCTCTTGAAAGGCCTCCGCCTCTTATTTGGAACTTTAAGGCGATGGCTTTGAAGCTGAAATTTACTATACCTCTTTCTACTTCATGTTCTCATGATATATTGGCCAAAATCTGGCGAAAATGTTCAGAATGCACAAAATTGCGCTTTGTAACAGGAGAATATGCCGTCGAAAGAGATGGCACAAAGTAACGTCTCCGGAGAGCAAATCAATGAGCGAGAAGTGGCGCATATGTTTCGAGACAGTGACTGTTTAACGAAGAGACGCAGAATTTTCGAACACCGCTTGAAAGGCCTGCGCCTCTTATTGGCAACTTTAAAGCGATGCCTTTGAAGCTGAAATTTAGTGTACCTCTTTCCACTTCATGTTCTCCTTATACATTGGCCAAAATGTGGCGAAAATTTTCAGAATGCACAAATTTGGGCTTTGTAACAGGAGAACATGCCGTCGAAAGGGATGGCACAAAGTAACGTCTCCGGAGAGCAAATCAAAGAGCGAGAAGTGGCGGAGATGTTTCGAGACAGTGACGGTTTAACGAAGAGACGCAGAATTTTGGAACGCCTCTTGAAAGGCCTGCGCCTCTTATTAGCAACTTAAAGGCGATGCCTTTGAATCTGAAATTTAGTATACCTCATTCCACTTCATGTTCTCCTGATACATTGGGCCAAAATATGGCGAAAATTTTCTAAACGCACAAAATTGCGCTTTGTAACAGGAGATCATGCCGTTGAAAGAGATGGCACAAAGTAACGTCTCATAGAGCAAATCAAAGAGCGAGGAGTGGCGCTGATGTTTCGAGACAGTGACTGTTTAACGAAGAGACGCAGAATTTTCGAACACCTCTAGAAAGGCCTGCGCCTCTTATTGGCAACTTTATGGCGATGCATTTGAAGCTGAAATTTAGTATACCTCATTCCACTTCATGTTCCCCTGATATATTGGCCAAAACCTGCGAATATTTTCAGAATGCACAAAATTGCGCTTTGTAACAGGAGAACATGCCGTCGAAAGAGATGGCACAAAGTAACGTCTCCGGAGAGCAAATCAAAGAGCGAGAAGTGGCGGAGATGTTTCGAGACAGTGACGGTTTAACGAAGAGACGCAGAATTTTGGAACGCCTCTTGAAAGGCCTGCGCCTCTTATTAGCAACTTAAAGGCGATGCCTTTGAATCTGAAATTTAGTATACCTCATTCCACTTCATGTTCTCCTGATACATTGGCCAAAATATGGCGAAAATTTTCTAAACGCACAAAATTGCGCTTTGTAACAGGAGATCATGCCGTTGAAAGAGATGGCACAAAGTAACGTCTCCATAGAGCAAATCAAAGAGCGAGGAGTGGCGCTGATGTTTCGAGACAGTGACTGTTTAACGAAGAGACGCAGAATTTTCGAACACCTCTAGAAAGGCCTGCGCCTCTTATTGGCAACTTTATGGCGATGCATTTGAAGCTGAAATTTAGTATACCTCATTCCACTTCATGTTCCCCTGATATATTGGCCAAAACCTGCGAATATTTTCAGAATGCACAAAATTGCGCTTTGTAACAGGAGAACATGCCGTCGAAAGAGATGGCACAAAGTAACGTCTCCGGAGAGCAAATCAATGAGCGAGAAGTGGCGCATGTGTTTCGAGACAGTGACTGTTTAACGAAGAGACGCAGAATTTTCGAAACACCTCTTGAAAGGCCTCCGCCTCTTATTTGGAACTTTAAGGCGATGGCTTTGAAGCTGAAATTTACTATACCTCTTTCTACTTCATGTTCTCATGATATATTGGCCAAAATCTGGCGAAAATGTTCAGAATGCACAAAATTGCGCTTTGTAACAGGAGAATATGCTGTCGAAAGAGATGGCACAAAGTAACGTCTCCGGAGAGCAAATCAAAGAGCGAGAACTGGCACAGATGTTTCGAGACAGTGACTGGTTAACGAAGAGACGCAGAATTTTCGAACACCTCTTGAAAGGTCTGCGCCTCTTATTGGCAACTTTAAGGCGATGCATTTGAAGCTGAAATTTAGTATACCTCTTTCCACTTCATGTTCTCATGATATATTGGCCAAAATCTGGCGAAAATTCTCAGAACGCACAAAATTGCGCTTTTTAACAGGAGATCATGCCGTTGGAAGAGATGGCACAAAGTAACGTCTCCATAGAGCAAATCAAAGAGCGAGGAGTGGCGCAGATGTTTCGAGACAGTGACTGTTTAACGAAGAGGCGCAGAATTTTCGAACACCTCTTGAAAGGCCTGCGCCTCTTATTGGCAACTTTATGGCGATGCATTTGAAGCTGAAATTTAGTATACCTCATTCCACTTCATGTTCCCCTGATATATTGGCCAAAACCTGCGAATATTTTCAGAATGCACAAAATTGCGCTTTGTAACAGGAGAACATGCCGTCGAAAGAGATGGCACAAAGTAACGTCTCCGGAGAGCAAATCAATGAGCGAGAAGTGGCGCATGTGTTTCGAGACAGTGACTGTTTAACGAAGAGACGCAGAATTTTCGAACACCTCTTGAAAGGCCTCCGCCTCTTATTTGCAACTTTAAGGCGATGCATTTGAAGCTGAAATTTAGTATACCTCATTCCACTTCATGTTCCCCTGATATATTGGCCAAAAGCTGCGAATATTTTCAGAATGCACAAAATTGCGCTTTGTAACAGGAGAACATGCCGTCGAAAGAGATGGCACAAAGTAACGTCTCCGGAGAGCAAATCAATGAGCGAGAAGTGGCGCATGTGTTTCGAGACAGTGACTGTTTAACGAAGAGACGCAGAATTTTCGAACACCTCTTGAAAGGCCTCCGCCTCTTATTTGCAACTTTAAGGCGATGGCTTTGAAGCTGAAATTTACTATACCTCTTTCTACTTCATGTTCTCATGATATATTGGCCAAAATCTGGCGAAAATGTTCAGAATGCACAAAATTGCGCTTTGTAACAGGAGAATATGCTGTCGAAAGAGATGGCACAAAGTAACGTCTCCGGAGAGCAAATCAAAGAGCGAGAACTGGCACAGATGTTTCGAGACAGTGACTGGTTAACGAAGAGACGCAGAATTTTCGAACACCTCTTGAAAGGTCTGCGCCTCTTATTGGCAACTTTAAGGCGATGCATTTGAAGCTGAAATTTAGTATACCTCTTTCCACTTCATGTTCTCATGATATATTGGCCAAAATCTGGCGAAAATTCTCAGAACGCACAAAATTGCGCTTTTTAACAGGAGATCATGCCGTTGGAAGAGATGGCACAAAGTAACGTCTACATAGAGCAAATCAAAGAGCGAGGACTGGCGCAGATGTTTCGAGACAGTGACTGTTTAACGAAGAGACGCAGAATTTTCGAACAGCTCTTGAAAGGCCTGCGCCTCTTATTGGCAACTTTATGGCGATGCATTTGAAGCTGAAATTTAGTATACCTCATTCCACTTCATGTTCCCCTGATATATTGGCCAAAACCTGCGAATATTTTCAGAATGCACAAAATTGCGCTTTGTAACAGGAGAACATGCCGTCGAAAGAGATGGCACAAAGTAACGTCTCCGGAGAGCAAATCAATGAGCGAGAAGTGGCGCATGTGTTTCGAGACAGTGACTGTTTAACGAAGAGACGCAGAATTTTCGAACACCTCTTGAAAGGCCTCCGCCTCTTATTTGCAACTTTAAGGCGATGGCTTTGAAGCTGAAATTTACTATACCTCTTTCTACTTCATGTTCTCATGATATATTGGCCAAAATCTGGCGAAAATGTTCAGAATGCACAAAATTGCGCTTTGTAACAGGAGAATATGCTGTCGAAAGAGATGGCACAAAGTAACGTCTCCGGAGAGCAAATCAAAGAGCGAGAACTGGCACAGATGTTTCGAGACAGTGACTGGTTAACGAAGAGACGCAGAATTTTCGAACACCTCTTGAAAGGTCTGCGCCTCTTATTGGCAACTTTAAGGCGATGCATTTGAAGCTGAAATTTAGTATACCTCTTTCCACTTCATGTTCTCATGATATATTGGCCAAAATCTGGCGAAAATTCTCAGAACGCACAAAATTGCGCTTTTTAACAGGAGATCATGCCGTTGGAAGAGATGGCACAAAGTAACGTCTCCATAGAGCAAATCAAAGAGCGAGGAGTGGCGCAGATGTTTCGAGACAGTGACTGTTTAACGAAGAGACGCAGAATTTTGGAACGCCTCTTGAAAGGCCTGCGCCTCTTATTAGCAACTTAAAGGCGATGCCTTTGAATCTGAAATTTAGTATACCTCTTTCCACTTCATGTTCTCATGATACATTGGCCAAAATCTGGCGAAAATTTTCTAAACGCACAAAATTGCGCTTTGTAACAGGAGAACATGCCGTCGAAAGAGATGGCACAATGTAAAGTCTCCATAGAGCAAATCAAAGAGCGAGGAGTGGCGCAGATGTTTCGAGACAGTGACTGTTTAACGAAGAGACGCAGAATTTTCGAACACCTCTTGAAAGGCCTGCGCCTCTTATTGGCAACTTTAAGGCGATGCCTTTGAATCTGAAATTTAGTATACCTCACTCCACTTCATGTTCCCCTGATATATTGGCCAAAACCTGCGAATATTTTCAGAATGCACAAAATTGCGCTTTGTAACAGGAGAACATGCCGTCGAAAGAGATGGCACAAAGTAACGTCTCCGGAGAGCAAATCAATGAGCGAGAAGTGGCGCATGTGTTTCGAGACAGTGACTGTTTAACGAAGAGACGCAGAATTTTCGAACACCTCTTGAAAGGCCTGCGCCTCTTATTGGCATCTTTAAGGCGATGCATTTGAAGCTGAAATTTAGTATACCTCTTTCCACTTCATGTTCTCATGATACATTGGCCAAAATCTGGCGAAAATTTTCTAAACGCACAAAATTGCGCTTTGTAACAGGAGAACATGCCGTCGAAAGAGATGGCACAAAGTAACGTCTCCGGAGAGCAAATCAATGAGCGAGAAGTGGCGCATGTGTTTCGAGACAGTGACTGTTTAACGAAGAGACGCAGAATTTTGGAACGCCTCTTGAAAGGCCTGCGCCTCTTATTAGCAACTTAAAGGCGATGCCTTTGAATCTGAAATTTAGTATACCTCATTCCACTTCATGTTCTCCTGATATATTGGCCAAAACCTGTGAATATTTCCAGAATGCACAAAATTGCGCTTTTTAGCAGGAGATCATGCCGTTGAAAGAGATGGCACAAAGTAACGTCTCCGGAGAGCAAATCAATGAGCGAGAAGTGGCGCATGTGTTTCGAGACAGTGACTGTTTAACGAAGAGACGCAGAATTTTGGAACGCCTCTTGAAAGGCCTGCGCCTCTTATTAGCAACTTAAAGGCGATGCCTTTGAATCTGAAATTTAGTATACCTCATTCCACTTCATGTTCTCCTGATATATTGGCCAAAACCTGCGAATATTTTCAGAATGCACAAAATTGCGCTTTTTAGCAGGAGATCATGCCGTTGAAAGAGATGGCACAAAGTAACGTCTCCATAGAGCAAATCAAAGAGCGAGGAGTGGCGGACATGTTTCGAGACAGTGACTGTTTAACGAAGAGACGCAGAATTTTCGAACACCGCTTGAAAGGCCTGCGCCTCTTATTGGCAACTTTAAAGCGATGCCTTTGAAGCTGAAATTTAGTGTACCTCTTTCCACTTCATGTTCTCCTGATACATTGGCCAAAATTTGGCGAAAATTTTCAGAATGCACAAATTTGGGCTTTGTAACAGGAGAACATGCCGTCGAAAGGGATGGCACAAAGTAACGTCTCCGGAGAGCAAATCAAAGAGCGAGAAGTGGCGGAGATGTTTCGAGACAGTGACTGTTTAACGAAGAGACGCAGAATTTTGGAACGCCTCTTGAAAGGCCTGCGCCTCTTATTAGCAACTTAAAGGCGATACCTTTGAATCTGAAATTTAGTATACCTCATTCCACTTCATGTTCTCCTGATACATTGGCCAAAATATGGCGAAAATTTTCTAAACGCACAAAATTGCGCTTTGTAACAGGAGATCATGCCGTTGAAAGAGATGGCACAAAGTAACGTCTCCATAGAGCAAATCAAAGAGCGAGGAGTGGCGCTGATGTTTCGAGACAGTGACTGTTTAACGAAGAGACGCAGAATTTTCGAACACCTCTTGAAAGGCCTCCGCCTCTTATTTGCAACTTTAAGGCGATGGCTTTGAAGCTGAAATTTACTATACCTCTTTCTACTTCATGTTCTCATGATATATTGGCCAAAATCTGGCGAAAATGTTCAGAATGCACAAAATTGCGCTTTGTAACAGGAGAATATGCTGTCGAAAGAGATGGCACAAAGTAACGTCTCCATAGAGCAAATCAAAGAGCGAGGAGTGGCGCAGATGTTTCGAGACAGTGACTGTTTAACGAAGAGACGCAGAATTTTGGAACGCCTCTTTAAAGGCCTGCGCCTCTTATTAGCAACTTAAAGGCGATACCTTTGAATCTGAAATTTAGTATACCTCATTCCACTTCATGTTCTCCTGATACATTGGCCAAAATATGGCGAAAATTTTCTAAACGCACAAAATTGCGCTTTGTAACAGGAGATCATGCCGTTGAAAGAGATGGCACAAAGTAACGTCTCCATAGAGCAAATCAAAGAGCGAGGAGTGGCGCTGATGTTTCGAGACAGTGACTGTTTAACGAAGAGACGCAGAATTTTCGAACACCTCTAGAAAGGCCTGCGCCTCTTATTGGCAACTTTATGGCGATGCATTTGAAGCTGAAATTTAGTATACCTCATTCCACTTCATGTTCCCCTGATATATTGGCCAAAAGCTGCGAATATTTTCAGAATGCACAAAATTGCGCTTTGTAACAGGAGAACATGCCGTCGAAAGAGATGGCACAAAGTAACGTCTCCGGAGAGCAAATCAATGAGCGAGAAGTGGCGCATGTGTTTCGAGACAGTGACTGTTTAACGAAGAGACGCAGAATTTTCGAACACCTCTTGAAAGGCCTCCGCCTCTTATTTGCAACTTTAAGGCGATGGCTTTGAAGCTGAAATTTACTATACCTCTTTCTACTTCATGTTCTCATGATATATTGGCCAAAATCTGGCGAAAATGTTCAGAATGCACAAAATTGCGCTTTGTAACAGGAGAATATGCTGTCGAAAGAGATGGCACAAAGTAACGTCTCCGGAGAGCAAATCAAAGAGCGAGAACTGGCACAGATGTTTCGAGACAGTGACTGGTTAACGAAGAGACGCAGAATTTTCGAACACCTCTTGAAAGGTCTGCGCCTATTATTGGCAACTTTAAGGCGATGCATTTGAAGCTGAAATTTAGTATACCTCTTTCCACTTCATGTTCTCATGATATATTGGCCAAAATCTGGCGAAAATTCTCAGAACGCACAAAATTGCGCTTTTTAACAGGAGATCATGCCGTTGGAAGAGATGGCACAAAGTAACGTCTCCATAGAGCAAATCAAAGAGCGAGGAGTGGCGCAGATGTTTCGAGACAGTGACTGTTTAACGAAGAGACGCAGAATTTTGGAACGCCTCTTTAAAGGGCTGCGCCTCTTATTAGCAACTTAAAGGCGATGCCTTTGAATCTGAAATTTAGTATACCTCTTTCCACTTCATGTTCTCATGATACATTGGCCAAAATCTGGCGAAAATTTTCTAAACGCACAAAATTGCGCTTTGTAACAGGAGAACATGCCGTCGAAAGAGATGGCACAATGTAAAGTCTCCATAGAGCAAATCAAAGAGCGAGGAGTGGCGCAGATGTTTCGAGACAGTGACTGTTTAACGAAGAGACGCAGAATTTTCGAACACCTCTTGAAAGGCCTGCGCCTCTTATTGGCAACTTTAAGGCGATGCCTTTGAATCTGAAATTTAGTATACCTCACTCCACTTCATGTTCCCCTGATATATTGGCCAAAACCTGCGAATATTTTCAGAATGCACAAAATTGCGCTTTGTAACAGGAGAACATGCCGTCGAATGAGATGGCACAAAGTAACGTCTCCGGAGAGCAAATCAATGAGCGAGAAGTGGCGCATGTGTTTCGAGACAGTGACTGTTTAACGAAGAGACGCAGAATTTTCGAACACCTCTTGAAAGGCCTGCGCCTCTTATTGGCATCTTTAAGGCGATGCATTTGAAGCTGAAATTTAGTATACCTCTTTCCACTTCATGTTCTCATGATACATTGGCCAAAATCTGGCGAAAATTTTCTAAACGCACAAAATTGCGCTTTGTAACAGGAGAACATGCCGTCGAAAGAGATGGCACAAAGTAACGTCTCCGGAGAGCAAATCAATGAGCGAGAAGTGGCGCATGTGTTTCGAGACAGTGACTGTTTAACGAAGAGACGCAGAATTTTGGAACGCCTCTTGAAAGGCCTGCGCCTCTTATTAGCAACTTAAAGGCGATGCCTTTGAATCTGAAATTTAGTATACCTCATTCCACTTCATGTTCTCCTGATATATTGGCCAAAACCTGCGAATATTTTCAGAATGCACAAAATTGCGCTTTTTAGCAGGAGATCATGCCGTTGAAAGAGATGGCACAAAGTAACGTCTCCGGAGAGCAAATCAATGAGCGAGAAGTGGCGCATGTGTTTCGAGACAGTGACTGTTTAACGAAGAGACGCAGAATTTTGGAACGCCTCTTGAAAGGCCTGCGCCTCTTATTAGCAACTTAAAGGCGATGCCTTTGAATCTGAAATTTAGTATACCTCATTCCACTTCATGTTCTCCTGATATATTGGCCAAAACCTGCGAATATTTTCAGAATGCACAAAATTGCGCTTTTTAGCAGGAGATCATGCCGTTGAAAGAGATGGCACAAAGTAACGTCTCCATAGAGCAAATCAAAGAGCGAGGAGTGGCGGACATGTTTCGAGACAGTGACTGTTTAACGAAGAGACGCAGAATTTTGGAACGCCTCTTGAAAGGCCTCCGCCTTATATTTGCAACTTTAAGGCGATGCCTTTGAAGCTGAAATCTAGTATACCTCTTTCCACTTCATGTTCTCATGATATATTGGCCAAAATCTGGCGAAAATTTTCAGAACGCACAAAATTGTGCTTTTTAACAGGAGATCATGCCGTTGGAAGAGATGGCACAAAGTAACGTCTCCATAGAGCAAATCAAAGAGCGAGCAGTGGCGCTGATCTTTCGAGACAGTGACTGTTTAACGAAGAGACGCAGAATTTTCGAACACCTCTTGAAAGGCCAGCGCCTCTTATTGGCAACTTTAAGGCGATGCATTTGAAGCTGAAATTTAGTATACCTCTTTCCACTTCATGTTCTCCTGATACATTGGCCAAAATTTGGCGAAAATTTTCAGACTGCACAAAATTGGGCTTTGTAACAGGAGAACATGCCGTCGAAAGGGATGGCACAAAGTAACGTCTCCGGAGAGCAAATCAAAGAGCGAGAAGTGGCGCAGATGTTTCGAGACAGTGACTGTTTAAGAAGAGACGCAGAATTTTGGAACGCCTCTTGAAAGGCCTGCGCCTCTTATTAGCAACTTAAAGGGGATGCCTTTGAATCTGAAATTTAGTATACCTCATTCCACTTCATGTTCTCCTGATATATTGGCCAAAACCTGCGAATATTTTCAGAATGCACAAAATTGCGCTTTTTAGCAGGAGATCATGCCGTTGAAAGAGATGGCACAATGTAAAGTCTCCATAGAGCAAATCAAAGAGCGAGGAGTGGCGCAGATGTTTCGAGACAGTGACTGTTTAACGAAGAGACGCAGAATTTTGGAACGCCTCTTTAAAGGCCTGCGCCTCTTATTAGCAACTTAAAGGCGATACCTTTGAATCTGAAATTTAGTATACCTCATTCCACTTCATGTTCTCCTGATACATTGGCCAAAATATGGCGAAAATTTTCTAAACGCACAAAATTGCGCTTTGTAACAGGAGATCATGCCGTTGAAAGAGATGGCACAAAGTAACGTCTCCATAGAGCAAATCAAAGAGCGAGGAGTGGCGCTGATGTTTCGAGACAGTGACTGTTTAACGAAGAGACGCAGAATTTTCGAACACCTCTAGAAAGGCCTGCGCCTCTTATTGGCAACTTTATGGCGATGCATTTGAAGCTGAAATTTAGTATACCTCATTCCACTTCATGTTCCCCTGATATATTGGCCAAAAGCTGCGAATATTTTCAGAATGCACAAAATTGCGCTTTGTAACAGGAGAACATGCCGTCGAAAGAGATGGCACAAAGTAACGTCTCCGGAGAGCAAATCAATGAGCGAGAAGTGGCGCATGTGTTTCGAGACAGTGACTGTTTAACGAAGAGACGCAGAATTTTCGAACACCTCTTGAAAGGCCTCCGCCTCTTATTTGCAACTTTAAGGCGATGGCTTTGAAGCTGAAATTTACTATACCTCTTTCTACTTCATGTTCTCATGATATATTGGCCAAAATCTGGCGAAAATGTTCAGAATGCACAAAATTGCGCTTTGTAACAGGAGAATATGCTGTCGAAAGAGATGGCACAAAGTAACGTCTCCGGAGAGCAAATCAAAGAGCGAGAACTGGCACAGATGTTTCGAGACAGTGACTGGTTAACGAAGAGACGCAGAATTTTCGAACACCTCTTGAAAGGTCTGCGCCTATTATTGGCAACTTTAAGGCGATGCATTTGAAGCTGAAATTTAGTATACCTCTTTCCACTTCATGTTCTCATGATATATTGGCCAAAATCTGGCGAAAATTCTCAGAACGCACAAAATTGCGCTTTTTAACAGGAGATCATGCCGTTGGAAGAGATGGCACAAAGTAACGTCTCCATAGAGCAAATCAAAGAGCGAGGAGTGGCGCAGATGTTTCGAGACAGTGACTGTTTAACGAAGAGACGCAGAATTTTGGAACGCCTCTTTAAAGGGCTGCGCCTCTTATTAGCAACTTAAAGGCGATGCCTTTGAATCTGAAATTTAGTATACCTCTTTCCACTTCATGTTCTCATGATACATTGGCCAAAATCTGGCGAAAATTTTCTAAACGCACAAAATTGCGCTTTGTAACAGGAGAACATGCCGTCGAAAGAGATGGCACAATGTAAAGTCTCCATAGAGCAAATCAAAGAGCGAGGAGTGGCGCAGATGTTTCGAGACAGTGACTGTTTAACGAAGAGACGCAGAATTTTCGAACACCTCTTGAAAGGCCTGCGCCTCTTATTGGCAACTTTAAGGCGATGCCTTTGAATCTGAAATTTAGTATACCTCACTCCACTTCATGTTCCCCTGATATATTGGCCAAAACCTGCGAATATTTTCAGAATGCACAAAATTGCGCTTTGTAACAGGAGAACATGCCGTCGAAAGGGATGGCACAAAGTAACGTCTCCGGAGAGCAAATCAAAGAGCGAGAAGTGGCGCAGATGTTTCGAGACAGTGACTGTTTAAGAAGAGACGCAGAATTTTGGAACGCCTCTTGAAAGGCCTGCGCCTCTTATTAGCAACTTAAAGGGGATGCCTTTGAATCTGAAATTTAGTATACCTCATTCCACTTCATGTTCTCCTGATATATTGGCCAAAACCTGCGAATATTTTCAGAATGCACAAAATTGCGCTTTTTAGCAGGAGATCATGCCGTTGAAAGAGATGGCACAATGTAAAGTCTCCATAGAGCAAATCAAAGAGCGAGGAGTGGCGCAGATGTTTCGAGACAGTGACTGTTTAACGAAGAGACGCAGAATTTTGGAACGCCTCTTGAAAGGCCTCCGCCTTATATTTGCAACTTTAAGGCGATGCCTTTGAAGCTGAAATTTAGTATACCTCTTTCCACTTTATGTTCTCATGAGATGTTGGCCAAAATCTGGCGAAAATTTTCAGAAGGCACAAAATTGCACTTTGTAATAGGAGAACATGCCGTCGAAAGAGATGGCACAAAGTAACGTTTCCGGAGAGCAAATCAATGAGCGAGAAGTGGCGCATGTGTTTCGAGACAGTGACTGTTTAACGAAGAGACGCAGAATTTTCGAACACCGCTTGAAAGGCCTGCGCCTCTTATTGGCAACTTTAAAGCGATGCCTTTGAAGCTGAAATTTAGTGTACCTCTTTCCACTTCATGTTCTCCTGATACATTGGCCAAAATTTGGCGAAAATTTTCAGAATGCACAAATTTGGGCTTTGTAACAGGAGAACATGCCGTCGAAGGGGATGGCACAAAGTAACGTCTCCGGAGAGCAAATCAAAGAGCGAGAAGTGGCGGAGATGTTTCGAGACAGTGACTGTTTAACGAAGAGACGCAGAATTTTGGAACGCCTCTTGAAAGGCCTGCGCCTCTTATTAGCAACTTAAAGGCGATGCCTTTGAATCTGAAATTTAGTATACCTCATTCCACTTCATGTTCTCCTGATACATTGGCCAAAATATGGCGAAAATTTTCTAAACGCACAAAATTGCGCTTTGTAACAGGAGATCATGCCGTTGAAAGAGATGGCACAAAGTAACGTCTCCATAGAGCAAATCAAAGAGTGAGGATTGGCGCAGATGTTTCGAGACAGTGACTGTTTAACGAAGAGACGCAGAATTTTGGAACACCTCTTTAAAGGGCTGCGCCTCTTATTAGCAACTTAAAGGCGATGCCTTTGAATCTGAAATTTAGTATACCTCTTTCCACTTCATGTTCTCATGATACATTGGCCAAAATCTGGCGAAAATTTTCTAAACGCACAAAATTGCGCTTTGTAACAGGAGAACATGCCGTCGAAAGAGATGGCACAAAGTAACGTCTCCGGAGAGCAAATCAATGAGCGAGAAGTGGCGCATGTGTTTCGAGACAGTGACTGTTTAACGAAGAGACGCAGAATTTTCGAACACCTCTTGAAAGGCCTGCGCCTCTTATTGGCAACTTTAAGGCGATGCCTTTGAATCTGAAATTTAGTATACCTCACTCCACTTCATGTTCCCCTGATATATTGGCCAAAACCTGCGAATATTTTCAGAATGCACAAAATTGCGCTTTGTAACAGGAGAACATGCCGTCGAAAGAGATGGCACAAAGTAACGTCTCCGGAGAGCAAATCAATGAGCGAGAAGTGGCGCATGTGTTTCGAGACAGTGACTGTTTAACGAAGAGACGCAGAATTTTCGAACACCTCTTGAAAGGCCTGCGCCTCTTATTGGCATCTTTAAGGCGATGCATTTGAAGCTGAAATTTAGTATACCTCTTTCCACTTCATGTTCTCATGATACATTGGCCAAAATCTGGCGAAAATTTTCTAAACGCACAAAATTGCGCTTTGTAACAGGAGAACATGCCGTCGAAAGAGATGGCACAAAGTAACGTCTCCGGAGAGCAAATCAATGAGCGAGAAGTGGCGCATGTGTTTCGAGACAGTGACTGTTTAACGAAGAGACGCAGAATTTTCGAACACCTCTTGAAAGGCCTGCGCCTCTTATTGGCATCTTTAAGGCGATGCCTTTGAAGCTGAAATTTAGTGTACCTCTTTCCACTTCATGTTCTCCTGATGCATTGGCCAAAATTTGGCGAAAATTTTCAGAATGCACAAATTTGGGCTTTGTAACAGGAGAACATGCCGTCGAAAGGGATGGCACAAAGTAACGTCTCCGGAGAGCAAATCAAAGAGCGAGGAGTGGCGCAGATGTTTCGAGACAGTGACTGTTTAACGAAGAGACGCAGAATTTTCGAACACCTCTTGAAAGGCCTGCGCCTCTTATTGGCAACTTTAAGGCGATGCCTTTGGATCTGAAATTTAGTATAACTCACTCCACTTCATGTTCCCCTGATATATTGGCCAAAATTTGGCGAAAATTTTCAGACTGCACAAAATTGGGCTTTGTAACAGGAGAACATGCCGTCGAAAGGGATGGCACAAAGTAACGTCTCCGGAGAGCAAATCAAAGAGCGAGAAGTGGCGCAGATGTTTCGAGACAGTGACTGTTTAACGAAGAGACGCAGAATTTTGGAACGCCTCTTGAAAGGCCTCCGCCTTATATTTGCAACTTTAAGGCGATGCCTTTGAAGCTGAAATTTAGTATACCTCTTTCCACTTTATGTTCTCATGAGATGTTGGCCAAAATCTGGCGAAAATTTTCAGAAGGCACAAAATTGCACTTTGTAATAGGAGAACATGCCGTCGAAAGAGATGGCACAAAGTAACGTTTCCGGAGAGCAAATCAATGAGCGAGAAGTGGCGCATGTGTTTCGAGACAGTGACTGTTTAACGAAGAGACGCAGAATTTTCGAACACCGCTTGAAAGGCCTGCGCCTCTTATTGGCAACTTTAAAGCGATGCCTTTGAAGCTGAAATTTAGTGTACCTCTTTCCACTTCATGTTCTCCTGATACATTGGCCAAAATTTGGCGAAAATTTTCAGAATGCACAAATTTGGGCTTTGTAACAGGAGAACATGCCGTCGAAAGGGATGGCACAAAGTAACGTCTCCGGAGAGCAAATCAAAGAGCGAGAAGTGGCGGAGATGTTTCGAGACAGTGAC
This sequence comes from Andrena cerasifolii, assembly GCF_050908995.1. Taxonomy (NCBI): domain Eukaryota; kingdom Metazoa; phylum Arthropoda; class Insecta; order Hymenoptera; family Andrenidae; genus Andrena; species Andrena cerasifolii. The sequence continues at coordinate 22,453 of NW_027485664.1, forward strand.
TGTTTAACGAAGAGACGCAGAATTTTGGAACGCCTCTTGAAAGGCCTGCGCCTCTTATTAGCAACTTAAAGGCGATGCCTTTGAATCTGAAATTTAGTATACCTCATTCCACTTCATGTTCTCCTGATACATTGGCCAAAATATGGCGAAAATTTTCTAAACGCACAAAATTGCGCTTTGTAACAGGAGATCATGCCGTTGAAAGAGATGGCACAAAGTAACGTCTCCATAGAGCAAATCAAAGAGTGAGGATTGGCGCAGATGTTTCGAGACAGTGACTGTTTAACGAAGAGACGCAGAATTTTGGAACGCCTCTTTAAAGGGCTGCGCCTCTTATTAGCAACTTAAAGGCGATGCCTTTGAATCTGAAATTTAGTATACCTCTTTCCACTTCATGTTCTCATGATACATTGGCCAAAATCTGGCGAAAATTTTCTAAACGCACAAAATTGCGCTTTGTAACAGGAGAACATGCCGTCGAAAGAGATGGCACAAAGTAACGTCTCCGGAGAGCAAATCAATGAGCGAGAAGTGGCGCATGTGTTTCGAGACAGTGACTGTTTAACGAAGAGACGCAGAATTTTGGAACGCCTCTTGAAAGGCCTGCGCCTCTTATTAGCAACTTAAAGGCGATGCCTTTGAATCTGAAATTTAGTATACCTCATTCCACTTCATGTTCTCCTGATATATTGGCCAAAACCTGCGAATATTTTCAGAATGCACAAAATTGCGCTTTTTAGCAGGAGATCATGCCGTTGAAAGAGATGGCACAATTTAAAGTCTCCATAGAGCAAATCAAAGAGCGAGGAGTGGCGCAGATGTTTCGAGACAGTGACTGTTTAACGAAGAGACGCAGAATTTTGGAACGCCTCTTGAAAGGCCTCCGCCTTATATTTGCAACTTTAAGGCGATGCCTTTGAATCTGAAATTTAGTATACCTCTTTCCACTTTATGTTCTCATGAGATGTTGGCCAAAATCTGGCGAAAATTTTCAGAAGGCACAAAATTGCCCTTTGTAATAGGAGAACATGCCGTCGAAAGAGATGGCACAAAGTAACGTCTCCATAGAGCAAATCAAAGAGCGAGGAGTGGCGCTGATGTTTCGAGACAGTGACTGTTTAACGAAGAGACGCAGAATTTTCGAACACCTCTTGAAAGGCCTGCGCCTCTTATTGGCAACTTTATGGCGATGCATTTGAAGCTGAAATTTAGTATACCTCATTCCACTTCATGTTCCCCTGATATATTGGCCAAAACCTGCGAATATTTTCAGAATGCACAAAATTGCGCTTTGTAACAGGAGAACATGCCGTCGAAAGAGATGGCACAAAGTAACGTCTCCGGAGAGCAAATCAATGCGCGAGAAGTGGCGCATGTGTTTCGAGACAGTGACTGTTTAACGAAGAGACGCAGAATTTTCGAACACCTCTTGAAAGGCCTCCGCCTCTTATTTGCAACTTTAAGGCGATGGCTTTGAAGCTGAAATTTACTATACCTCTTTCTACTTCATGTTCTCATGGTATATTGGCCAAAATCTGGCGAAAATGTTCAGAATGCACAAAATTGCGCTTTGTAACAGGAGAATATGCTGTCGAAAGAGATGGCACAAAGTAACGTCTCCGGAGAGCAAATCAAAGGGCGAGAACTGGCACAGATGTTTCGAGACAGTGACTGGTTAACGAAGAGACGCAGAATTTTCGAACACCTCTTGAAAGGTCTGCGCCTCTTATTGGCAACTTTATGGCGATGCATTTGAAGCTGAAATTTAGTATACCTCTTTCCACTTCATGTTCTCATGATATATTGGCCAAAATCTGGCGAAAATTCTCAGAACGCACAAAATTGCGCTTTTTAACAGGAGATCATGCCGTTGGAAGAGATGGCACAATGTAAAGTCTCCATAGAGCAAATCAAAGAGCGAGGAGTGGCGCAGATGTTTCGAGACAGTGACTGTTTAACGAAGAGACGCAGAATTTTCGAACACCTCTTGAAAGGCCTGCGCCTCTTATTGGCATCTTTAAGGCGATGCATTTGAAGCTGAAATTTAGTATACCTCTTTCCACTTCATGTTCTCATGATACATTGGCCAAAATCTGGCGAAAATTTTCTAAACGCACAAAATTGCGCTTTGTAACAGGAGAACATGCCGTCGAAAGAGATGGCACAAAGTAACGTCTCCGGAGAGCAAATCAATGAGCGAGAAGTGGCGCATGTGTTTCGAGACAGTGACTGTTTAACGAAGAGACGCAGAATTTTGGAACGCCTCTTGAAAGGCCTCCGCCTTATATTTGCAACTTTAAGGCGATGCCTTTGAATCTGAAATTTAGTATACCTCTTTCCACTTTATGTTCTCATGAGATGTTGGCCAAAATCTGGCGAAAATTTTCAGAAGGCACAAAATTGCCCTTTGTAATAGGAGAACATGCCGTCGAAAGAGATGGCACAAAGTAACGTCTCCATAGAGCAAATCAAAGAGCGAGGAGTGGCGCTGATGTTTCGAGACAGTGACTGTTTAACGAAGAGACGCAGAATTTTCGAACACCTCTTGAAAGGCCTGCGCCTCTTATTGGCAACTTTATGGCGATGCATTTGAAGCTGAAATTTAGTATACCTCATTCCACTTCATGTTCCCCTGATATATTGGCCAAAACCTGCGAATATTTTCAGAATGCACAAAATTGCGCTTTGTAACAGGAGAACATGCCGTCGAAAGAGATGGCACAAAGTAACGTCTCCGGAGAGCAAATCAATGCGCGAGAAGTGGCGCATGTGTTTCGAGACAGTGACTGTTTAACGAAGAGACGCAGAATTTTCGAACACCTCTTGAAAGGCCTCCGCCTCTTATTTGCAACTTTAAGGCGATGGCTTTGAAGCTGAAATTTACTATACCTCTTTCTACTTCATGTTCTCATGATATATTGGCCAAAATCTGGCGAAAATGTTCAGAATGCACAAAATTGCGCTTTGTAACAGGAGAATATGCTCTCGAAAGAGATGGCACAAAGTAACGTCTCCGGAGAGCAAATCAAAGAGCGAGAACTGGCACAGATGTTTCGAGACAGTGACTGGTTAACGAAGAGACGCAGAATTTTCGAACACCTCTTGAAAGGCCTGCGCCTCTTATTGGCAACTTTAAGGCGATGCCTTTGAATCTGAAATTTAGTATACCTCACTCCACTTCATGTTCCCCTGATATATTGGCCAAAACCTGCGAATATTTTCAGAATGCACAAAATTGCGCTTTGTAACAGGAGAACATGCCGTCGAAAGAGATGGCACAAAGTAACGTCTCCATAGAGCAAATCAAAGAGCGAGGAGTGGCGCAGATGTTTCGAGACAGTGACTGTTTAACGAAGAGACGCAGAATTTTCGAACACCTCTTGAAAGGCCTGCGCCTCTTATTGGCATCTTTAAGGCGATGCATTTGAAGCTGAAATTTAGTATACCTCTTTCCACTTCATGTTCTCATGATACATTGGCCAAAATCTGGCGAAAATTTTCTAAACGCACAAAATTGCGCTTTGTAACAGGAGAACATGCCGTCGAAAGAGATGGCACAAAGTAACGTCTCCGGAGAGCAAATCAATGAGCGAGAAGTGGCGCATGTGTTTCGAGACAGTGACTGTTTAACGAAGAGACGCAGAATTTTGGAACGCCTCTTGAAAGGCCTGCGCCTCTTATTAGCAACTTAAAGGCGATGCCTTTGAATCTGAAATTTAGTATACCTCATTCCACTTCATGTTCTCCTGATATATTGGCCAAAACCTGCGAATATTTTCAGAATGCACAAAATTGCGCTTTTTAGCAGGAGATCATGCCGTTGGAAGAGATGGCACAAAGTAACGTCTCCGGAGAGCAAATCAAAGAGCGAGAAGTGGCGCAGATGTTTCGAGACAGTGACTGTTTAAGAAGAGACGCAGAATTTTGGAACGCCTCTTGAAAGGCCTGCGCCTCTTATTAGCAACTTAAAGGCGATGCCTTTGAATCTGAAATTTAGTATACCTCATTCCACTTCATGTTCCCCTGATATATTGGCCAAAACCTGCGAATATTTTCAGAATGCACAAAATTGCGCTTTGTAACAGGAGAACATGCCGTCGAAAGAGATGGCACAAAGTAACGTCTCCATAGAGCAAATCAAAGAGCGAGGAGTGGCGCAGATGTTTCGAGACAGTGACTGTTTAACGAAGAGACGCAGAATTTTCGAACACCTCTTGAAAGGCCTGCGCCTCTTATTGGCATCTTTAAGGCGATGCATTTGAAGCTGAAATTTAGTATACCTCTTTCCACTTCATGTTCTCATGATACATTGGCCAAAATCTGGCGAAAATTTTCTAAACGCACAAAATTGCGCTTTGTAACAGGAGAACATGCCGTCGAAAGAGATGGCACAAAGTAACGTCTCCGGAGAGCAAATCAATGAGCGAGAAGTGGCGCATGTGTTTCGAGACAGTGACTGTTTAACGAAGAGACGCAGAATTTTGGAACGCCTCTTGAAAGGCCTGCGCCTCTTATTAGCAACTTAAAGGCGATGCCTTTGAATCTGAAATTTAGTATACCTCATTCCACTTCATGTTCTCCTGATATATTGGCCAAAACCTGCGAATATTTTCAGAATGCACAAAATTGCGCTTTTTAGCAGGAGATCATGCCGTTGGAAGAGATGGCACAAAGTAACGTCTCCGGAGAGCAAATCAAAGAGCGAGAAGTGGCGCAGATGTTTCGAGACAGTGACTGTTTAAGAAGAGACGCAGAATTTTGGAACGCCTCTTGAAAGGCCTGCGCCTCTTATTAGCAACTTAAAGGCGATGCCTTTGAATCTGAAATTTAGTATACCTCATTCCACTTCATGTTCTCCTGATATATTGGCCAAAACCTGCGAATATTTTCAGAATGCACAAAATTGCGCTTTTTAGCAGGAGATCATGCCGTTGAAAGAGATGGCACAATTTAAAGTCTCCATAGAGCAAATCAAAGAGCGAGGAGTGGCGCAGATGTTTCGAGACAGTGACTGTTTAACGAAGAGACGCAGAATTTTGGAACGCCTCTTGAAAGGCCTCCGCCTTATATTTGCAACTTTAAGGCGATGCCTTTGAATCTGAAATTTAGTATACCTCTTTCCACTTTATGTTCTCATGAGATGTTGGCCAAAATCTGGCGAAAATTTTCAGAAGGCACAAAATTGCCCTTTGTAATAGGAGAACATGCCGTCGAAAGAGATGGCACAAAGTAACGTCTCCATAGAGCAAATCAAAGAGCGAGGAGTGGCGCTGATGTTTCGAGACAGTGACTGTTTAACGAAGAGACGCAGAATTTTCGAACACCTCTTGAAAGGCCTGCGCCTCTTATTGGCAACTTTATGGCGATGCATTTGAAGCTGAAATTTAGTATACCTCATTCCACTTCATGTTCCCCTGATATATTGGCCAAAACCTGCGAATATTTTCAGACTGCACAAAATTGCGCTTTGTAACAGGAGAACATGCCGTCGAAAGAGATGGCACAAAGTAACGTCTCCGGAGAGCAAATCAATGCGCGAGAAGTGGCGCATGTGTTTCGAGACAGTGACTGTTTAACGAAGAGACGCAGAATTTTCGAACACCTCTTGAAAGGCCTCCGCCTCTTATTTGCAACTTTAAGGCGATGGCTTTGAAGCTGAAATTTACTATACCTCTTTCTACTTCATGTTCTCATGGTATATTGGCCAAAATCTGGCGAAAATGTTCAGAATGCACAAAATTGCGCTTTGTAACAGGAGAATATGCTGTCGAAAGAGATGGCACAAAGTAACGTCTCCGGAGAGCAAATCAAAGGGCGAGAACTGGCACAGATGTTTCGAGACAGTGACTGGTTATCGAAGAGACGCAGAATTTTCGAACACCTCTTGAAAGGTCTGCGCCTCTTATTGGCAACTTTATGGCGATGCATTTGAAGCTGAAATTTAGTATACCTCTTTCCACTTCATGTTCTCATGATATATTGGCCAAAATCTGGCGAAAATTCTCAGAACGCACAAAATTGCGCTTTTTAACAGGAGATCATGCCGTTGGAAGAGATGGCACAAAGTAACGTCTCCGGAGAGCAAATCAAAGAGCGAGAAGTGGCGCAGATGTTTCGAGACAGTGACTGTTTAACGAAGAGACGCAGAATTTTGGAACGCCTCTTGAAAGGCCTGCGCCTCTTATTAGCAACTTAAAGGGGATGCCTTTGAATCTGAAATTTAGTATACCTCATTCCACTTCATGTTCTCCTGATATATTGGCCAAAACCTGCGAATATTTTCAGAATGCACAAAATTGCGCTTTTTAGCAGGAGATCATGCCGTTGAAAGAGATGGCACAATGTAAAGTCTCCATAGAGCAAATCAAAGAGCGAGGAGTGGCGCAGATGTTTCGAGACAGTGACTGTTTAACGAAGAGACGCAGAATTTTGGAACGCCTCTTGAAAGGCCTCCGCCTCTTATTTGCAACTTTAAGGCGATGGCTTTGAAGCTGAAATTTACTATACCTCTTTCTACTTCATGTTCTCATGATATATTGGCCAAAATCTGGCGAAAATGTTCAGAATGCACAAAATTGCGCTTTGTAACAGGAGAATATGCTGTCGAAAGAGATGGCACAAAGTAACGTCTCCGGAGAGCAAATCAAAGAGCGAGAACTGGCACAGATGTTTCGAGACAGTGACTGGTTAACGAAGAGACGCAGAATTTTCGAACACCTCTTGAAAGGTCTGCGCCTCTTATTGGCAACTTTAAGGCGATGCATTTGAAGCTGAAATTTAGTATACCTCTTTCCACTTCATGTTCTCATGATATATTGGCCAAAATCTGGCGAAAATTCTCAGAACGCACAAAATTGCGCTTTTTAACAGGAGATCATGCCGTTGGAAGAGATGGCACAAAGTAACGTCTCCATAGAGCAAATCAAAGAGCGAGGAGTGGCGCTGATGTTTCGAGACAGTGACTGTTTAACGAAGAGACGCAGAATTTTGGAACACCTCTTGAAAGGCCTGCGCCTCTTATTGGCAACTTTATGGCGATGCATTTGAAGCTGAAATTTAGTATACCTCATTCCACTTCATGTTCCCCTGATATATTGGCCAAAACCTGCGAATATTTTCAGAATGCACAAAATTGCGCTTTGTAACAGGAGAACATGCCGTCGAAAGAGATGGCACAAAGTAACGTCTCCGGAGAGAAAATCAATGAGCGAGAAGTGGCGCATGTGTTTCGAGACAGTGACTGTTTAACGAAGAGGCGCAGAATTTTCGAACACCTCTTGAAAGGCGTCCGCCTCTTATTTGCAACTTTAAGGCGATGGCTTTGAAGCTGAAATTTACTATACCTCTTTCTACTTCATGTTCTCATGATATATTGGCCAAAATCTGGCGAAAATGTTCAGAATGCACAAAATTGCGCTTTGTAACAGGAGAATATGCTGTCGAAAGAGATGGCACAAAGTAACGTCTCCGGAGAGCAAATCAAAGAGCGAGAACTGGCACAGATGTTTCGAGACAGTGACTGGTTAACGAAGAGACGCAGAATTTTCGAACACCTCTTGAAAGGCCTGCGCCTCTTATTGGCAACTTTAAGGCGATGCCTTTGAATCTGAAATTTAGTATACCTCACTCCACTTCATGTTCCCCTGATATATTGGCCAAAACCTGCGAATATTTTCAGAATGCACAAAATTGCGCTTTGTAACAGGAGAACATGCCGTCGAAAGAGATGGCACAAAGTAACGTCTCCATAGAGCAAATCAAAGAGCGAGGAGTGGCGCAGATGTTTCGAGACAGTGACTGTTTAACGAAGAGACGCAGAATTTTCGAACACCTCTTGAAAGGCCTGCGCCTCTTATTGGCAACTTTAAGGCGATGCCTTTGGATCTGAAATTTAGTATAACTCACTCCACTTCATGTTCCCCTGATATATTGGCCAAAACCTGCGAATATTTTCAGAATGCACAAAATTGCGCTTTGTAACAGGAGAACATGCCGTCGAAAGAGATGGCACAAAGTAACGTCTCCGGAGGGCAAATCAATGAGCGAGAAGTGGCGCATGTGTTTCGAGACAGTGACTGTTTAACGAAGAGACGCAGAATTTTCGAACACCTCTTGAAAGGCCTGCGCCTCTTATTGGCATCTTTAAGGCGATGCATTTGAAGCTGAAATTTAGTATACCTCTTTCCACTTCATGTTCTCATGATACATTGGCCAAAATCTGGCGAAAATTTTCTAAACGCACAAAATTGCGCTTTGTAACAGGAGAACATGCCGTCGAAAGAGATGGCACAAAGTAACGTCTCCGGAGAGCAAATCAATGAGCGAGAAGTGGCGCATGTGTTTCGAGACAGTGACTGTTTAACGAAGAGACGCAGAATTTTGGAACGCCTCTTGAAAGGCCTGCGCCTCTTATTAGCAACTTAAAGGCGATGCCTTTGAATCTGAAATTTAGTATACCTCATTCCACTTCATGTTCTCCTGATATATTGGCCAAAACCTGCGAATATTTTCAGAATGCACAAAATTGCGCTTTTTAGCAGGAGATCATGCCGTTGGAAGAGATGGCACAAAGTAACGTCTCCGGAGAGCAAATCAAAGAGCGAGAAGTGGCGCAGATGTTTCGAGACAGTGACTGTTTAAGAAGAGACGCAGAATTTTGGAACGCCTCTTGAAAGGCCTGCGCCTCTTATTAGCAACTTAAAGGCGATGCCTTTGAATCTGAAATTTAGTATACCTCATTCCACTTCATGTTCTCCTGATATATTGGCCAAAACCTGCGAATATTTTCAGAATGCCCAAAATTGCGCTTTTTAGCAGGAGATCATGCCGTTGAAAGAGATGGCACAATTTAAAGTCTCCATAGAGCAAATCAAAGAGCGAGGAGTGGCGCAGATGTTTCGAGACAGTGACTGTTTAACGAAGAGACGCAGAATTTTGGAACGCCTCTTGAAAGGCCTCCGCCTTATATTTGCAACTTTAAGGCGATGCCTTTGAATCTGAAATTTAGTATACCTCTTTCCACTTTATGTTCTTATGAGATGTTGGCCAAAATCTGGCGAAAATTTTCAGAAGGCACAAAATTGCCCTTTGTAATAGGAGAACATGCCGTCGAAAGAGATGGCACAAAGTAACGTCTCCATAGAGCAAATCAAAGAGCGAGGAGTGGCGCTGATGTTTCGAGACAGTGACTGTTTAACGAAGAGACGCAGAATTTTCGAACACCTCTTGAAAGGCCTGCGCCTCTTATTGGCAACTTTATGGCGATGCATTTGAAGCTGAAATTTAGTATACCTCATTCCACTTCATGTTCCCCTGATATATTGGCCAAAACCTGCGAATATTTTCAGAATGCACAAAATTGCGCTTTGTAACAGGAGAACATGCCGTCGAAAGAGATGGCACAAAGTAACGTCTCCGGAGAGCAAATCAATGCGCGAGAAGTGGCGCATGTGTTTCGAGACAGTGACTGTTTAACGAAGAGACGCAGAATTTTCGAACACCTCTTGAAAGGCCTCCGCCTCTTATTTGCAACTTTAAGGCGATGGCTTTGAAGCTGAAATTTACTATACCTCTTTCTACTTCATGTTCTCATGGTATATTGGCCAAAATCTGGCGAAAATGTTCAGAATGCACAAAATTGCGCTTTGTAACAGGAGAATATGCTGTCGAAAGAGATGGCACAAAGTAACGTCTCCGGAGAGCAAATCAAAGAGCGAGAACTGGCACAGATGTTTCGAGACAGTGACTGGTTAACGAAGAGACGCAGAATTTTCGAACACCTCTTGAAAGGTCTGCGCCTCTTATTGGCAACTTTATGGCGATGCATTTGAAGCTGAAATTTAGTATACCTCTTTCCACTTCATGTTCTCATGATATATTGGCCAAAATCTGGCGAAAATTCTCAGAACGCACAAAATTGCGCTTTTTAACAGGAGATCATGCCGTTGGAAGAGATGGCACAATGTAAAGTCTCCATAGAGCAAATCAAAGAGCGAGGAGTGGCGCAGATGTTTCGAGACAGTGACTGTTTAACGAAGAGACGCAGAATTTTCGAACACCTCTTGAAAGGCCTGCGCCTCTTATTGGCAACTTTAAGGCGATGCCTTTGAATCTGAAATTTAGTATAACTCACTCCACTTCATGTTCCCTGATATATTGGCCAAAACCTGCGAATATTTTCAGAATGCACAAAATTGCGCTTTGTAACAGGAGAACATGCCGTCGAAAGAGATGGCACAAAGTAACGTCTCCGGAGGGCAAATCAATGAGCGAGAAGTGGCGCATGTGTTTCGAGACAGTGACTGTTTAACGAAGAGACGCAGAATTTTCGAACACCTCTTGAAAGGCCTGCGCCTCTTATTGGCATCTTTAAGGCGATGCATTTGAAGCTGAAATTTAGTATACCT